>NC_052639.1:10122520-10301187 GCF_016161935.1 Mauremys reevesii
AATTAAAAGCCTCCGGATTCTTGTGTGTGCACTGAGTCTGAACAGAAACTGTAATTTGACTCGCTTTGTGTCTGCGGCTGGTAAAATATCAAGGCAAAATCATTCCAGTGATTGTGACCCTGGGATTGAGGAGGCTTTGGTCTTATTAAAATGTAACTAGCATGTTACACTTGTGTTTTTAAAGGTGGCTTCCCCAAGCAATCCCAAGTTGTTCTTCCCACAGCTGGCTGATTGGGGGCAGCAGGGGATCTCCCCAATCTGGGGGAATCTCTCTGGGCCCCACTGTTAATTCTCCATCCTTTCTCCCCCTAACCATGCCCACCCCTCCCCCCATTATCAATGTTTTGGAGCAACCCCTCCCTCCCTTTATGGGATACAGACTCTGTGACAGAGACTTGACTGGGGCTCCTCTCTGCACGGCCCCAGTGGGGAAGGAAAGAGACTGGAGGGAGGGGGAGAAGACTGGCAGAAGAGCCGAGTCAAATGGGGCTAAACCAAAACAGAGATTTTCTTTCTGTCAAAATGTCCTGGAGTCTCATGGCTGAAAAGCCACATCTTGAGTTAGGTTTGATGCATCAACCTTTCAATTACCAGGCAAAGGTGTGAATCACAGAGACTGATAACTGCCTGCTTCCCAGCTTTACAAAGAAGCACCTGCACTGGTGCAACTGGTTAGCGCAGAGGGGGCTGCTGGGGTTATGAATTCAAGCCTTATTTGGAGCACTGGTTTTTATTACCTGTAGTTTCCCCAACTTGCTTTGCTTAATTACATGGAAAGTGCCCTACTAGGAAAGGAGAGTAAGTTCTAAAGGTGGCAGTAGGTGCATAGCTTGAAACATCCCCTGTGCTGCCATTAGTTCCAGTAGATTGTTCATTAGCAGCCTGAATTGATTTCTTTGCTGCTGTGAAAGCTGCCATGAAAGTCTCTGGTCACCAGAGCTCCCTGCTTCTTCCAGCACATTTCTGGCTCCTTCCCTGCCCCAGTCATGGCTGTAGGAGGGTCCTATATACACTGAGCCTCAAACTTTTCCAAGCCTTTTTAGCGCAGTTGGCAGCGTGTCAGTTGCATAATCTAAAGGTCCTGAGTTCAAGCCTCAGAGAAGGCAGTGGGGTTAGCTCCCTGCTTCAGATTTTCTACAGGAAATCAGAGAAAAGAAACTATAGGAGAGTGGTTTCTAGACACCCTCCCACCCATCTCACACACACACACAGACTTTTCTAAGGCATTAACTTTTCCTTCTCTGTGCAGTTTGTATTCTCCATAGAGCAAAATAAAGCAAAAACATGCAAGTCCAAGCCTAATACAGTATGAAACTCAATACAGATCAAATCTCACCCTCAGAGATCTTCCAATAAGCTTCTTTCGCAGACTAGACTTATTTCTTGTCTGGGCCCAATCTTTTCACCTGGTACAGTCCTTGTTCCAGCTCAGGTGGTAGCTAGGGGATGTCTCATGACTGCAGCCACCTTTCTTCTGTTCCACCCCTTATATAGCTTTGGTACAAGGCAGGAATCTTTTGTCTCTCTCCTGGGAAAAGCCCCAGGTTTAAGATGGATTCCTGTACCAGGTGACATGGTCACATGTCCTGTGAGACCCCAAGCCTTCATTCTTCCTGGCCTGACTCACAGATGGTGCAGGACAGAGCCATCTCCAGTCAATTGTCTGGTTAATGGGAGCCATCAAGAGTCCAAACCACTATTAATGGCCCACACTTTGCATCATTACAACAGGACCTCAGAGTTATAGTTCATATTTCTAGTTTCAGATCCAAGAATGATTGAGTCATACAAATAGGATGAACACACACAATAGATAATAAGCTTTGTAATGATACTGTACAAGAGACCTTTTGCATGAAGCATGTTCCAGTTACATTATATTCACAGGTTTCAGAGTAGCAGCTGTGTTAGTCTGTATCCATAAAAGAACAGGAGTACTTGTGGCACCTTAGAATAACAAATTTATTTTAGCATAAGCTTTCATGGGCTACAGCTCACTTCTTCGGATGCATCTAAAGTGAGCTGTAGCCCATGAAAGCTTATGCTGAAATAAATTTGTTAGTCTCTAAGGTGCCATAAGTACTCCTATTATATTCACACTCATTAGCATAGTTTCATAAAATCATCAACATCACAGCAGGGAAAGGGTTTTACTGTGGCACCTGGGAGCAGTTGAGTTTCATGTTCAGGCTGTGGTATGAGTTCCTCCAGGTTTCTCGTAAGCACACAGGGACCTTAGCAGGTGCTCTTGATACAGGAATGGCCCTGACAAGATAAAGTGATGGGGATTGCATTTTCCTTTTTTAGTTTTTATTTCCAATGACATTTCTGTTTGTGATTTCGTTTTGCTTTGTATAACTGTGTTTTCTCCTGGATTTGATATTTAACTAAAAGAATAAGGCCTCAGGGCGCTGGATGGAGGAGCAGGCTGGGGCTAGGACTGCTAAGAGAGCGAGTAGCAGGTTTTCTGTATTGTTTCCTGCCCTCATTTTCATGACTAGTTTCTCTTCTGCATGAAATGTGTTTTGTTTATATGTGAGACTGACTAGCTCAGTTGGCAGAGCATCAGACTTTTAATCTGAGGGTCCAGGGTTCAAGTCCCTGGTCAGGTGAAGAAGGAGCCCTTCCCCTCAAAATGGAAGAAAGTGTCTCTCCAGGATGTTATTCGGCATCACCTTTTTTTCCCCAGTACTTGGCTTTTCACTAGGAAGGGCCATGTACTGCCTGGGACTGAAGGCAACTTCCTCACATGCCCACTGGCCTCTCAGTCAGGATTAAGAAAGGCCTCTGGGAGCTGCAGCAAACTGCTGCATGACAACAGTGAGCAAATGCAGGGCTGCCTGCACAGGGTCATCCTCACCAGAGGTCTGGGTGTTTCCTATTGGTCCCATGGTGTAAGGGCCAGCACTGGACTTTGAATCCTGCAATCTGAGTTGAAGTCTCAGTGGGATCTGAGGACAATTCCTGTGCCACAAACCCTGCTGGGTCTTCCAAGGCTCTATCTTGCTCTCTCCAATGCCATGAAAGCCTGTCTTTTGCCCGCTAGCTGTTGTGACTTGAGCACAAGAGGGGATGTTTGATCCAGAAGCCTGGCCATGCCTGGAGTCCTGTAGGTAGGGATGCGAGCTCCATTTCCTCTGAGTCCTGAAGCTGGGCTGCAGCCTGGCCTAGGAGGCAGCCCTATTGGTTGACCTACTGGCCCAAAGTCACTCAGGCGGTGTTGTCTTTCCCAGGGATGTTGAAGGGCCTAAGGGAGGGACGCTCAATACCCCGCCATCAGTCAGGGCGGAAGAGAAGGGCTGCAAGAGTGGGCAGGTTGATGAGCTGGGCCTTCTAGCATTCGGTTGGGGATGACGTGGGAACACGAACTGGGAGAAATGGTTGCTGGCCTGTGAGGAATGACTCAGCCAGTGATGTAGTTGGACCTTGTCATTAGCCTACAAAGTTGTGATGCTCAAGACCCATCTGTGAGGAATATCTTCAGCCAGGTATTTCCCCCTGCTCCACGAGTGCTGCTGAGACCGAACACGATGACCTTCCACTTCTTGTGGGGCCATAGGACGTCCCTACCTAGTCAGAAGTGCGGCTTTTCTGTTGTATTAGAAGAGGGGTTGGGCCTGGTGGGCTTTGAAGACTTTTACGGCTCTACTTTTTGTTTTCAATTTTCAGTGGGTGGCTGAGCTGGAGGGCAGGTCAGGCCCGAGGGAATGGTGGGGCAACCACGAAGAACACAACCGACTCTTCCAATATGGCTGTATTTTTTTTACCCCACTGGGAAACCTCCCCTCCCCCAGTGTTCTTCTATTCCCACCTTACATCCTACAGGATTTTCAGTGGGTGGCTAGGTGGAAGGTGCTTGTAGGATGGCTTCATCTGCAACAGTGGCCACCCTTACAGCAGTGGCAGCCACAACAGCAAGGCCCCCCCTTTGGCTCAGTCTGAACAGAGATCAATGTACCACTGGGTGACAGAGGTCAATTTTAAGGAGCTTCCTCTGAAGGTGAGCAACTGTGCCCAGAACTTACTGACAGGAGTTTTAAAGTATTTGCAAATGTGCACGGCCGGCATGTGCAAAGCAAAGGCTTCCCGGGGCACTGTGTCAGGCTCTGGCACCACTAGAGACAATGGACCATCTTCAGCCACCAGGTGACCCAGGATCTAAGGCAGGAATGGGGTGAGGAAGCAAGTCAAGCTGAGCAAGGCAGGAAAAATTCATCTTGCCTTCATGGGCGCTCGCAATGATGCCCTTTTGTGTGCCAGGACTGACAAAAACATCCCAGACAGAGAAGCAGCAGGCCAAAAAAGCAGCAGGGGTATTCTGTCTGCTACCCAAGATCCATAAACCTGGAAATCCTGGATGCCCCATCATTTCAGGCAATGGCACCTGACAGCAGGATTGTCTGGCTGTGTAGACTCCCTTCTCAGGCCCTACGCTACCAGCACTCCTAGCTATCTTCGAGACACCACTGACTTCCTGAGGAAACTACAGTCCTTTGGTGATCTTCCAGAAAACACCATCCTGGCCACTATGGAGGTGGAAGGCCTCTACACCAACGTTCCACACAAAGATGGACTACAAGCCATCAGGAACAGTATCCCCAATAATGTCACAGCAAACCTGGTGGCTGAACTTTGTGACTTTGTCCTCACCCATAACTATTCCAGATTTGGGGACAATGTATACCTTCAAGTCAGGGGCACTGCTATGGGTACCCGCATGGCCCCACAGTATGCCAACATTTTTGTGGCTGACTTAGAACAACGCTTCCTCAGCTCTCATCCTCTAATGCCCCTACTCTACTTGCGCTACACTGATGACATCTTCATCATCTGGACCCATGGAAACGAAAACCCCTGAGGAATTCCACCATGATTTCAACAATTTCCATCCCACCATCAACCTCAGCCTGGACCAGTCCACACAAGAGATCCACTTCCTGGACACTACAGTGCTAATAAGCGATGGTCACATAAACACCACCCTATACCGGAAACATACTGACCGCTATACTTACCTACATGCCTCCAGCTTTCACCCAGACCACATCACACAGTCCATTGTCTACAGCCAAGCTCTAAGATACAACCACATATATGCTCCAAACCCTCAGAGAGACAAACACCTATAAGATCTCTATCAAGCTTTCT
This sequence comes from Mauremys reevesii, assembly GCF_016161935.1. Taxonomy (NCBI): domain Eukaryota; kingdom Metazoa; phylum Chordata; order Testudines; family Geoemydidae; genus Mauremys; species Mauremys reevesii. The sequence goes on from NC_052639.1 coordinate 10,127,669, forward strand.
TACAACTGCAGTACCCACCAGCTGAAGTGAAGAAACAGATTGACAGAGCCTGAAGAGTACCCAGAAGTCACCTACTACAGGACAGGCCCAACAAAGAAAGGAACAGAACCCCACTAGCCATCACCTTCAGCCCCCAACTGAAACCTCTCCAGCGCATCATCAAGGATCTACAACCTATCCTGAAGGACGATCCCTCACTCTCACAGATCTTGGGAGACAGGCCAGTCCTTGCTTACAGACAGCCCCCCAACCTGAAGCAAATACTTACCAGCAATGACACAACAAAAACACTAACCCAGGAACCTATCCTTGCAACAAAGCCTGTTGCCAACTCTGTCCACATATCTATTCAGGGGACACCATCATAGGACCTAATCACATCAGCCACACTATCAGAGGCTCATTCACCTGCATATCTACCAATGTGATATATGCCATCATGTGCCAGCAATGCCCCTCTGCCATGTACATTGGCCAAACCAGACAGTCTCCACGTAAAATAATAAATGGACACAAATCACATGTCAAGAATTATAACATTCAAAAACCAGTCAGAGAACACTTCAATCTCCCTGGTCACTCGATTACAGACCTAAAAGTCGCAATATTACAACAAAAAACCTTCAACAACAGACTCCAATGAGAGACTGCTGAATTGGAATTAATTTGCAAAGTGGACACCATTAAATTAGGCTTGAATAAAGACTGGGAGTGGATGGGTTATTACACAAAGTCAAACTATTTCCCCATGTTTATTTGTCCCCCTACTGTTACTCACACCTTCCTGTCAACTGTTGGAAATGGGCCATCCTGATTATCACTACAAAAGGTTTTTTTCTCCTGCTGCTAATAGCTCACCTTAACTGCTCATTCTTGTTAGAGTGTGTATGGCAACACCCATTTTTTCATGTTCTCTGTGTATATATATATATATCTTACTGCTTTATTTCCACTGCATGCATCCGATTAAATGGGTTTTAGCCCAGCAAAGCTTATGCTCAAATAAATTTGTTAGTCTCTAAGGTGCCACAAGTACTCCTTGTTCTTTTTGCAGATAAATTAATGGAGATTAAGTCCATGAATGGCTATTAGCCAGGATGGGTAAGGAATGGTATCCCTAGCCTCTGTTTGTCAGAGGGTGGAGATGGATGGTAGGAGAGAAATCACTTGATCATTACCTGTTCAGTCCCTCTGGGGCACCTGGCATTGGCCACTGTTGGCAGATAGGATGTGGGGTTGGATGGACCTTTGGTCTGACCCAGTGTGGCCATTCTTATGTTCTTATGAAGGGAGGGGCAAAACCCTGTGACAGAGTTTCTGTAGTGTAGTGGTTATCATGTTTGCCTAACACGCAAAAGGTCCCTGGTTTGAAACCAGACAGAAACACAATGGCTTAATTTTCCCAGCTCCTACTGGCCTATCTCTGCTGTTGTAAGAGCAGGAGTGATTTCTATGCGCAGAAGGTCTGTTATACTTCCCCTGCTCCCACTTTTGTCTCCTCTCCCTCTCTGAATGCCTGTGAAGTGGCTTTTCCCCTCCCGCTCCCTCCTGGAATGCTGGTGGGATGAATGGGCTGGTTGAAGAGCAGAAGAGCTCCCAGGTAGACAAGGTGTCTGGGACTCTAATTAGGCAGCACTCACACACCCAGAGCATGGACACTGCCCAAGGTGGAGTGTGACCAACCAGATGCAGCCAAGTCATCTCTAGTCGCAGGCCATGAGGTGCAGGCCCTTAAAAGGGGAAGGGGCCCTGTGCTTAGGAGAGCACTCACAAGCTTGTACCTCCAGTGAATGCCCTTTGCCCGGACCGCCTGGCCAGTGGTTCTCCGCGTTGTATTTCATTGTGCCTCAGGGAGAGTTACCTTCATCGCACCATCCATAGCTGTGCTGTGGGACACTTACCTTGCAGAATCCTGACATCTCCAGTGCTGTGCCTGTCCAGGGAGCGTGAGTATGCGAGTGTGAGTGTGACACCCTCTCCCCCTTCTTCTTTTGAGCTTAGCTGTCATTATAACAAATGTGCTGCTTTCTGCCAAACTCTGGTGGGTCATTAGTCCTCCCTACGCTGACTAGCTGGCCCAATTTCGGGTAACACCTGTGATAAACCCCAACCCCTGCATGGCAGAGGGTGGTGAAATGAGCTGAGGAAATAGCCTTGGCATCAGCAGGGGAAAGCTAGAGGATCTTGGCCAGTCACCTTTTGAAGACTTGTGGCTTGGTGTCCTCTGAACTTGGAGATTGGCCTATGGCGGCCGGCTCTTCCTGCTGCCTCCTCTGCGTGACTTGCCAAAGGAGGGAGTGAGGCGGGAATGGGGCAAAAGAGGAAAGTCGAGCTGAGGAAGGCAGGGCAGAAGCTAAGCGCCTCAGTGCGGCTAAGTGGGGTTAGTAGAGCACCACCAGTCATTCTGCAAAGCCTGGGGAGGTGCGGTTGGCTGCTGGGAGGTAGAATCCTGTGCCTGCCTCTTGGCTTCCCAGGGGTGGCTACTTGCAGCCCAGGAGAAGAAGGATGGTTCTGGGTGAAAGGAAGACAAGCAAAGCTCTGGGAGGAAATTTGGGTGCGGGTGCGGGCTCTGTGCTGGGGAGGGGTTGGAGTGCAGGAGGGTGGCACTTACCCCGGGCACTGCAGCTCCCAAAGTGCCTGGTACACACAACCCTCTGGCAGCAGCTCCTGGGTGGGCGGGGCCAGGGGTCTCCGTGCCGCTGCCTGCAGGCGCCGCAACCAGAGCTCCCATTGGCTGCAGTTCCTGGCCAATGGGCGCTGCGGAGTTGGTACCCGGGGCAGGGGCAGTGAATGGAGACACTCCCCCCACACCAGGGGATGCTGGGACATGCCGGCCATTTCTGGAAGCGGCACGGAGGGACGGAGGCAGAGTGGGCAGGGAGCCACCTCAGTGCTGCTGGCACATCTCTGCACACCCATGGGGAGGAGCAGAGGTCGTCCATGTGCTGCCTGGGGTAGGGGCAGAGCACAGAGCTGCCTCCCCTCCCTGGTCTATTACAGGAGTGGGTGGGTGGGGTCTTTTGGCCTGCAAGGTGCAGCAGATTGGACTAGATGATCACATTGGTCCCTTCTGACCTTAAAGGCTCTGAGTCTAAAAGGGAGAGGGAAGTAAAGGATTTTTTTTAAAAAAATAAACCTAACATTGTAATACCAGGATAACTCCAACAGCTCATTGTATAGTCCTGCCCCTTTCTTCCTCCATTGTGTGTTGAATGACCTGCAGCACATGGATTTTGTCATTCCATTGATAAACTGATACAATGTGACTGAAATTAAACCAATTCCCAGGAGAGAAAACATCACATCCCTGCATTGGCTGGGAATCGAGCCCAAGTCAGCTGCTTGGAAGGCAGCTATGCTCGCTACTATACCACCAATGCATCTAAGAAAAGCAATACTTATACTTGCCCAATGAGGCTAGAGCAGCATTGAGAAGATTTTCTGCCTGTTAAAATGTACTGGATTCTCATCACTAAAAAAAAAACACCTCCATCTTCACTTGGGTTTGAACCATCAGCCTTTCAATTAGCCACCAAAGTTGTTAATCACAGGGTATGTCTACACTATGGGATTATTCCGATTTTACAGAAAGTGTTTTTTGGAAACAGATTGTATAAAGTCGAGTGCGGAGCCCCAGTAAGCACATTAATTCGGCCGTGTGTGTCCATGTACCGAGGCTGGCGTTGATTTCGGGCGTTGCACTGTGGGTAGCTATGCTATAGCTATCCCATAGATCCCGCAGTCTCTCCTGCCTATTGGAATTCTGGGTTGAGATCCCAACGCCTGATGGGGCAAAAACAGTGTCGTGGGTGATTCTGGGTAAATGTTGTCACTCAATCCTCCCTCCGTGAAAGCAACGGCAGACAATCATTTCACACCCTTTTCCCTGGATTGCCCGGGCAGACGCCATAGCACGGCAACCATGGAGCCCATTCAGCCTCTTTTCACTGTCACCGTATCTCTACTGGATGGTGCTGACAGACGTGGTACTGCAGTGCTACACAGCAGCATCCCCTTGCCTTTTGCAAGTTAGCAGAGACGGTTACCAGCCATACTGTCCTGTCTGCTGCCTTGCAAGTTGACAATAACAGTTCCCAGTTATACTGTACCGTCTGCTGCTGTCATGGGTGCTCCTGGCCGGCCTTGGTGAGGTCAGCTGGGGTCACAGGGACAAAATGGGAATGACTCCCCAGGTCATTCCCTTCCTTAAGTATTGTCTAATGGGAGAGTCAGTCCTGTCTGGACTATCGGGCAAACCTACTAAAGAACCAGAGAGTAAATGGTCATTCCCATTTTGCCCAGGTGCCCCCGGGCGACCTCACAGAGGCCAGCCAGGAGCACTCACGGGACAACGATGACGGATAACAGTCCTACTGTACCGTCTGCTGGCTGGAATGGAAGGGAAGGGGATGCTGCTGTGTGGCGCTGCAGCACCACATCTGCCAGCAGCATCCAGTAGACATAAATCAAAAATGATTTTCCCCTTTGCTTTCACGGGGTGGTGATGACATATACCCTGAACCACCCGTGACAATGTTTTGACCCTTCAGGCTTTGGGAACTCAGCCAAGAATTCAAATGGTTTTCGGTGAGTGCGAGAACTGTGGGATAGCTACACTTGTCAGTCGCCCCTCCTCCGTGAGTCCATTTCATTCTTTGGCTTTCTGGCACGCTTGTCTCAGCTCCTTAAGTTTCAGCACTGTGTTGAGTCTCTGTTGCGGCCTCTATCTATCATGGCCTTGGAGATTTTTTTTAAATGTTTTGGCATTTTGTCTTTTGGAACGGAGTTCTGATAGAACAGATTCATCTCCCCATACAAAGATCAGCTTCAGTATCTCCCCTACAGTCAATGCTGGAGCTCTTTGATTCTGGGACTGCATGGTCACCTGTGTTGATCGGCGCTCCACGCTGGGCAAACAGGAAATGAAATTCAAAAGTTCATGGGGCTTTTTCTGTTTACCTGGCCAGTGCATCCGAGTTCAGATTGCTGTCCAGAGCGGTCACAATGGTGCACTGTGGGATAGCACCCGGAGGCCAATACCGTCGAATTGTGGTCACATTAACCCTAATCCGACATGGCAATGCCGATTTCAACGCTACTCCCCTCGTCGGGGAGGAGTACAGATACCGGTATTAAGAGACCTTTATATCGATATAAAGGGCTTTGTTGTGTGGATGGGTGCAGGGTTAATGCGATTTAACGCTGCTAAATTCGATATAAACTCGTAGTGTTGACCAGGCCAGAGAGAGCAGCAGGTTTCCCATATTGTTTCCCACTCTTGTTTTCTTGACTAGTTTCTCCTCTGCACCAACTTGCTGTTTTTCTTTGTGAGCCTGGCTAGCTCAGTGGGCAGAGCATCAAACTTTTAATCTGAGGGTCCAGGTTTCAAGTCCCTGGTCAGGTGATAAACTACTCCCCAAGATCTTACACTGTCTTGCTGGAGTCCTCTTTGATGTTACTTTTTCTCTTCAGGATTTTCCCTTTCCTCAGAAGGGCCCTTTTGTGTGTGGTTTGAAGGGGCAACTTCCTGACAGCCCCTCTGTCCTTGCAGCCTGGAGGACTAAAGGCCTCTGGGCATAGAGCATGTTCCTCCTGCACACACACACACACACATACAAACAAACAGAATATCCCTAAGGAATTAGAATCACCTGCTGCCTTCCCCTGTCCTGCTGGATCCCCAAATGAAGATGCTCTTCAGCCTAAACCCATGTCCCCTCTTTTCCCAGTGCCCCTCAGACCCAACCCTCAGTCCCTCCTATGCTCACTGCTCCTCACTCCCAACCAGAGCCTGCTCCTCTTCACCCTTCTCCTCTGTCCCAACCCACAGGCCCCTTCTCCTCATGCTGCTCCTCAATCCCAATCCACAGCTCCCTCCTTCCCTCCAGCAGCAGGTGCTTCAGACCCCCTCAGGAAGATTTTCTTGCAAGGTTTCGTGTATGAGTCTGCATGTGAATTTTACAGTATGTTGGAAATAGGTCGGGTTGCTGGCCGAAATGATCACTTGTGGCTGGTGTTGGATTCCCAGTCTCCATGTTACAGGGGCAGGAGAAATAAAGGGTTGTTATCCTTGTTGTGTGAATCGAGGGCAGCACAACTGTGCTTGGCAGACCCCGATTGAGGGACTCACCCTCAATTCAATAGCACTTGCTAGGCAGGGGACAGGGGTTCCAAAGCCAAGTGGGCTGGGGTCTGGGTCCCAATACTAAAATGTAGGTGTCAGACCAACGTTAGGACAGGGTGGCTGTGGAGGGATGAGTGAGTCCCTAGACAACACAGTGAGTACGGAGCCTTCTTATTTTCCCCCCTTTTCCACCCAGGATGGCAGGTGAACTCTACAGAGGCACCTCTGGGCTTGCACTGACTAAGGACAACAGCTGTGAGTGGGGTGCAGAGAGGGGATGGCTCATGTTAAAGGATTTTTGGTTGCTGGACTTACGAACCGTAGGGAGAAGGACACTGTCCAGCTTATCTGGGGGGTGGGTCTTTCCCTCGTGGTTTATGTTTATGTGTTGGGGCTGCTGACATGACTTCTGCTAACCCTGGGCTTACATTGCAGTGTAGACATACCCTGAGAGGGCATCTAGACTGTGACAAAATCCCGCTGGCCTGGATGGTCTGATTTGGGCTCCTATGGGCTCAGATTGTGGAGCTAAAAACTACAGCGTAGACATTTGGGTTCAGACTGGAGCCCAGGCTTCGAGCCCCTCACCCCTCGTGGGGTCTCAGAGGCTGGGCTGAAGCCCAAGTGTCTACACTGTCATTTTATAACCCTGCAGCACAAGCCCCACAAGCCTGAATCAACTGACCAAGGGTTTGAGAATAGTGACTTGGGTGTGTTAATGGCAGTGTAGACATAATGCTAGGCTATGTCCGCACTGCGATGAAACACCCACGGGTGTCCCGTGCCAGTTCAGGATCCCAGGGAAGGGGCATGAGGTGGTAAATTTGCAGCGTAGACATCTCGGCTCAGGGTCAATACTGGGCTCTGGGAGACCTCAAGGTTGGGAGGGAGTTTAGCAAGCAAACAAGGTAAAATGGCAGTGGAGTATTACCCTGGACTCAATGGCATTTCTCCATTGGTCTGTCTGCTTTGAGGCAGGGACAATAACACGTCCTGCTGCATTTGTTATTTCAAAGGGCGGTTTAGGATTTTCATTCTCTCACACGTTGCACAAAGCAGGACTCAACCCTCGGTGCAAACTAAATGAGCTGCCCACAGGTTCTGGCAGCCACAATGAGCCATTCCGTGTGAGAGCCCAGACCTGCCCCTGTCCCAGAGGAAGCAGGATCATCTGTGACAGGCTGGAACACTGACCTATCAGCTCTTAACTCCCAAACTTTCAGTAAGTCTGTTATCAGTGCCTGTGAGTATAATTTAAACAACTATACTGGGCTGGACCAAAGAGCTCTGTGTTTTGTCCTCCCATCGTAGCCAATACCAGGTTGCCCGAGAGTTAGTCAATAAGGCACCACTGGGAATTGAACCCAGGATCTCCTGTTTACAAGACAGGTGCTTTAGCCAGCTAAGCCATGGTGCCTGCCTGTGGCAACAGCACCGTGTCTGCCCACACCTGACTCCCTGCCATCCCCACTGGGGCCTGACAAGCTTTGCTTGTGTTGGATTCTGCAAAGCAGAGGAGCAGGTGAGGTTTTCCTTGCAAGCTGTGTGTGTGTGTGTGTGTGTGTGTGTGTGTGAATCTTTGGCCAGGTCTGCACTACAAGGTTACTTCAGCATCATTATATTGCTCAGATGTGTGAAAAACACACAACGCTCCCTCGGTCGGCAGCTTGTGGCTGGTGCACACACTGCAATGCCATGTCTGGTGACAAAACTGCCCTGTTTTGGTGACAAAATAAAACCACCTCGACGAGAGGCCTAGTGCTTTTTGCAGCAAACTTAAAGTGACAAATGTCAGTGTAAATGCTGCTGTTCATTATATCACCATAACTGGCCTCCACCAGTATCCCACCATGCCTGCCGTGAACTCACCTGCCCTGCATTCCTGCTACAGAGCCATGGGCCCCTCCCCTTTCATAGCTCCAGAAAGTTCTGACAGCTGAGCCACTATCTAACCGGGATTAGCTTGATAGAACTGCATTGCCAGCCTAAGCCATGTAATTACACCAACCTAATTTTGTAGTGTAGACCTGTCCAAAGAATCACACACACACCTGGGGAGCAAAACTTCATCTGCTCCTCTGCTTTATAGAATACAAACACGAACAACACTTGTCAGGGCCCAGTGGGGATTGGCAGAGAGTCAGGTGTTGGCCATCTTTATCCCAGGAGAGATGGACTCTAAGGGTACGTCTCCATTGCAATGGAAGCCCAGGTGTGGCACGCTGTGCTCAGAGCAGCACCTGGAAGACCCATATTCACCACTCTCATATAATGATGAGATGGTTTGTTCAAAGTCTGCCTTGTGACGTATCATTTCAAAAGTCTTGATCTGTTGAACATTAATATCGTGTTGGATTGTGTGTGCTCGCATTGGTTGGGAAGTTATGAAGTTTTGCTCTGTGTGTGTTACTGAGATATGTTATGAGGTTGGGAAATGCCCCCCACTAGCCTTTCAGGTGTGACAAGGAAGGAGCCAGACTCGCTGCTGGCCCATTGAAGGGATCCACACTCCCAAGGACTAGCCCAGGAACCGTGTACAATGCAGACTTCTCCGAGATAGCACAGCGACAATGGACACTGCTTGAGTCACATGGTAACAAAGGAGCTTCCTAGCAAGTTGGAAGAAACTATGAAAGAGGGGAAGAGACATCATGACTTGGCCTCTCTCCCCCACAACTCAGCAGCTGGAAACACACCTGGAGGACAAAGACTGAACTGATTCAGAAATCAGAAGAGAATAATAACAATAATACTTGCAAACCAAAGTCCCCAAACAGACTAGTATTAGTTTTTCAGCAGAAAATTTTCAGTTTGGGGAATTTTGTTTTCTCAGTCAGACCTTGCCAAGGGAAGCAGGGAGAAAATGTTGGAGTTGCCTCCTTCAGAACAGCTTGGCCTAGACACTAGCTCTGGTTCACTGCTCTGGCCTTGCTCGGGTTGAGGGTATTTTAATAATTTGGGCAGGTCCCAGGGTGTTTGGGGGAGAAGATGAGGATGTTACCTCTTGAGATAAAAACTAAGAAATACAGCACTAGAGAATTTCTTTTTAAAGAAATCTGGGATTTAGACATTTTATTTAAAGCAAGGGAGTTCTGAGTTTCTGAGAAGGTTTTGTTTGCAAGAAGAAACATTGTTTGATCTGTCATTGTACCAAAGGGGAGATGGTTGTCTACAAAGGAGGGTGAAAACTAAATGCATCTGATGAGGATGGGATTTGAACCCATGCGTGCAGAGCACAATGGATTAGCAGTCCATCACCTTAACCACTCGGCCACCTCATCTGAGCTGTTAAAAAGGGACAGAAGGAGAAATCTAAGGCCAGCAGAGCTAGGGACAATAAGGAGTTTTTAAATACTACGCAGAAGCAGGGGCTGAATGAGCTCCCCCCTCACATCTAGTGAGGAGCTGGGGGAAAGACTTCCCCCAGAAGTCTTCTGGGGAAAGACTTCAGAAGAACAGAGCGTGTTTGCACAGACACACCTACTCTGCCTAGGTATGCAGCATGATGGGACTGCTTTCCCAAAATGACCAGTTTCGGCTGGTGGTGGGTTACAAATCACTTTAGGATTCAATGGAATGAAATGTTATTATCCTTCCTGCATGAGTGAAGGGCAGCAGAACATACCTAGTCGGTCCTGATGGACGGGTAGGTGGGTGAGGAATAGCTTTTATTGGACTTCATAGAAGTGATTGAGAACATCACCCTAAACCAGTGGTCCCCAAACATTTCACTCTGTGCCCTCTTAGCCATGGCTGTGGCCCCTTGGAAGCCGCAGTCAAGAACTGAGGCTGGGAGTGGGGCTGTTGCTTGCTGGGAGAGGGGTGCAGACAGGGGTAAGGGGGTCGAGGCTGAGCTGGGAGCCAGAGCCCCAGGCTGACGTTGGGGTTGGGGAAGAGCTGAGGCAGAGTGGGGCTGAGTGCTGCTCCCTCCATGGGGGCTGGCTCAGGCCCTGAGGTGCCCCCATGAATGTTCCTCTGTGTCCCCCTAGGAGTCATGCCCCACTTTTTGGGAACCACTGAACCCTACTCGCTAAGCAGGGGCTAGTGATGCCAAAGCCCAGGGAAAGGGAGAACAAGTGCGGGCCCCCAGCACTGGAGCCATGTGAGGGGCTGCAGGAGAGGGGCAATGGCTGGTGGCCCAGGGAATTAAGGGCAAAGGGGGCACAGGAGGGGGCAGGAGTTAGGGGTGAAGGAGGTGCAGGGGGTGGGAGTGCGGGAGCTAGCGGTAGAGGGGGAGTGGGGATCGTGAAGGGGCAATGGGGAAGTGCCAGTACAAGCTTTGCCCAGGGCACCATTTTCCCTAATGCTGGTCTGAGCAAACAATTGGAAATGACCCTTCAGTGAGACCAGAACCATCGTGTAGAAAAGCCCCTTTGTTAAGTGTTGGTGGCTGAGGGCTTAGGGAGATGGGTTAAAAAGCAACAGGCATTTGTCTGTGGAGGTTTGATTCTTGCCTGTTAGGCAAGGCTGGTGTGTGGTGTCTCCATGGCTGTACTTTCAGTGTCTGATCTGCCACAGGGAGCCAAGTCTAGACATATTCAGAGGCTCTATGCCAGGGTTTCCCAAATTTCCTTTCACTGCAACCCCCTTCTGCCCAAAAAAAACTTACTCCATGGCCCTGGAAAGAGGGACCAGGCCCCTCCACACTGGGCAGAGGCAGGGGAGACAAAGCCTGAGCCCTGCCCCAGTTAGGGGAGGGCAAAACCAGAGCTTGAAGGATTCAGCCCTGGGTGGTGGGGCTCAGAAATTTGGCTTCAGCCCCAGGCCCCAACAAGTCTAACGCCAGCCCTGGCAACCCCATTAAAACAGGGTTATGACCCACTTTGGGGGCCTGACCCACAGCTTGAGAACCACTGCTCTATGCTGATGGGAGAGAGTTTTCCTGTGGGTGTAGTTAATCCACTTTGCAAGAGGTGGCAGCTATGTCAGTGGGAGAAGCTATATCGGTGGGTGTGCAAGCTGTGGTGTTTGCCACATTTAAGAAGTTTAATCAAACCCCATTTTTAAAACCACCTGTGGTCTGGGAATGGCAAAGGAGCTCGATGAATCAGGGTCTGTCCTTCAAAGTCCTGAAAATCACGATTCCCTACTCAGGTCATTGTGGGGGTATAGCTCAGCGGTAGAGTGCTTGACTGCAGCTCAAGTGATCCTCAAGTGGTCAGATTAGATGCTCTAATCGTCTCTTCTGGCCATAAAGGCGACTAATTTCTGAAAAGCTGAGTGTAGCATTGGGAGCAGCGTCTGATGTTTTCCTGTCTAGCCGGCTTGCTGCCTAGAACGAACGCTCCTTGAGTGGGGTGATCCACAGGGAGTAGCTCAAACCTCCAAAGTGCCTGGCCAGGGGCAGGACATTAGCACAGCAAGGGAGGGGTGTGGCAGTGACATCACAAAGGCCTTTTGCAGGACCTCAGACTATTGGTCAAAGGTGGTGGGGAGGTGGTGACCTCACAGAGAGATGCTGACATCAGCCAGGCAGGACAGGGGCGAGGGGCCAGGGAAACCTCAGAGACCCTGTGGCTTTGCTTCAGCAAGTCTCCTTCTCCAGGTCTCTCTTTGAGGACTGGGGGAGTATTGGGGTTCACGTACCTGAGTGCCAGGAGGAACCTCTTTCGAGTTTTCTCCTCCCCTTTGCCTGATTTTACTAGAAAACAGCCGTCCCTGTTTAGAAGGTAAGAGCCTCCTCGAGGTTTGAAACCTGTTCAGTCTGATCCATCTGGTGACCGTTGAATTATAGGCATGGAAACCACGAGCTTAAGGAGGCAGAATTTTATTCTGCACCTGGGATTTTGTCCCTTAGAATCACTGGGGTCATTGGGGTTTGTCCTTTTTGTTTCACCTTTTCGTCCATCCATCCCTCCCTCCTTTCTCTTTGTCTCTTGCTTCTTTTGTCCTTTCTCCTGTTCCCCTCCCAAGACCAGGAGTTGTGTGTGTGTGTGTTATGGGGGAGCAGTGTGGTTTTTCCCCGTGTAGCCAGCACCAGACCTGGCACCACCCCCAGCTCTGCCCCTTTCCTGCCACTGCGACCCCATCTCACCTCCTGACCCTGGCTGGGCACCCCCAGCCCCTCATAGCAGGGAGCTGTGCAGGGGGGTCTCCTTGCAACCATGAGTGGGTGTCTGGTGGGTGCCGTCACCTCTGCCAGAGACCCCCAAGAAACTCACTAGCTTCCTCCACATGAAGGGAGGGGCTCCTACTTTCTGTCTTGGGGGGGAGATTCCGTGATGTCAGAGCCTATGGTGAGAGGGGTTCGAATCACGAGTCTGGAGTGGCAGGGCAACCCCCTCCCCCAGTCAGATTCTGCTAGGGGGCTGGGCTGGGAACTGTAGGGCGGGAGACACAGGAAAAAGCAGCCGCCACTATTGAACCCAGGAGTCCTGGCTCCCAGTCCCCCTGCTATGACCTCTAGACCCACCTCTGCTCCCAGAGTCAGGGATAGAACCCAGAGGTCCCTGGCGCCTGGTGCCCAGCCCCCTCCCTGCTCTGACCACTAGACCCCACTCCCCTTTTAGGCTCGCTGCCTCTTCTATCCACCCAGGCCACCTGTCCATCCCTTTGTTGCAGGTTTCTGGGATGTCACCCCTGCTCTGCACTCCCCTAGTGCAGCCACAGGCCTTTCCTCCCCCCAACCACACATCCTCTCCCCACTTGTGCTGGATCATCTGCTTGGCCCCCTGCCCCCTCTCGAGGTGCGCTGTGCGGCGTGGCTGGGGATTGTGCAATGGCCCAGCACCAGGCAACGCAGAACGGACACCACAGGCCCTGCCCTGCCCCACCCCACAAGAGCTGCCCTCCAGGTGCATCGGAGCCCAGCGCCCTGCACCTGTGCCCTCCTGCCCCACAAGGGGTGAGCTGCAGTCCCCACCATGCTCTGCAGAGGGGAGAAGGGTCAAGCCAACCAGCCCATTTAGGATGGGGGAATCAACACCCTTTTTTCTGCACAGCCACTGACCATCAGCAGGATTCCTCCTCCCTCCTGTGCCTCAGTGTGACTAAATCTCCACACCTAGACAGCCGGTCCGTCCGCTGCACCCCAATCCCCCATGCCTGAGCCTCCCTGCCAAAGCCCTGCACCTGGCTCCAGAGAATTAAGTCTCACGTCTCACTGGGAACTCGACTTCTTGTGCCCAGAGAGTCTCAACCCCCCTCAGTAGATGACCCGAGTCTGAGAAACACAGTGTCCGTCTTCTCTAAAGAAGTACGTGGAGAAATTATATGTGACCATGTGGCCTAATGGATAAGGCATCTGAGCCTGGATCAGGCAATTGAGGGTTCATGTCCCTTCGTGGTTGTGCTTGTCCAGTTTTACCTTTGGGCTGAAAGTCCTGCTCCCTTCGGGGCTGGAACCTCTTCTTGGCCGCTCAGGCCAATGCTCTGGCTTCAGCTAGAGCCCCAAGAAGGAGTTGGGGGTTGGGTGTCACAAAGGCTGGGGCATGAACCCCAGGTGCTTCCAGTCTCGCCTTTGCCCTTCCTGACTTGCCAAAGAAAATGGGCGGCTGCCCGAGCTAGAGTGTGGAGCAGTTTCCCTCTTCCAAGTGTGCGCCTGTCCCTGTGCTGGAGGGTACTTGCTACATAGCACCTTGGGAGCCTGGGTGTTTCTCTGCTTCTCGCCAGCTGGGGAAAAGCCTCTTGGGGTAAAATCTCCTGCCCCACTGCCAAAGTGAGCACGGAGAGTGGGAACGGTAAGAGGCCCCACCGGGGGGGGGCTGGCCCTGCTTTCCTACCATCTTCTGATGTTGGCCACAGAGCATCAGCAGCCGCCCCACATGCTGGTCTGTGGGTGGCCTTCAGTGGGGTTTGGCATGGCAGGGAGCAGGCTGGCTAGGGGTCTTTGTCACTGTCTGCTGGCCACGCATAGGCATGGTCCTGCCCTCCTCTGAACAGCCAGAGTTAGTCTGTGCTTAGAAAGCAGACACAGGAGACTGGAGACAAGAGGGTGAGAAAGATTGAGAAAGGGCCTATGCAGACAGCCCACACCACAGGGACGCTGCCTGGTTAAGGGATGTGGAGGCAATTGAAATGTGCTTGGGAGGGTGGTGATGAGGGATTAAAAAAATGTTGGACTCAGTGAAAGATGAGACCAAATGAGGGAAGCTGAATGGCAGCTCCACGGAGGGTCATTGTGATCAAACACCCCACCCATGGGCACCTCAAACTGTGCTAGACACAGAGAAAAGGCAAAGAGGGATCCAGCCGCTGAGTGATCCCCTTCTGGGAGAAGAGCCCCTGGATAATTAGGAGGTGGGTTGGGAATGGAGTGGAAGGTCCCTCAGGACGAGGCGAGAGAAAGGCCTCAGAGCTAGGGGCACTAGGCAATACGAGTGAAAGGGCTTCACGCCCTCCAGCAGCAACAGCTGAGGGCTGCAAGTTCGGACTGAGATCCCTGGGGAATGTCTCCATCCTCATCTGGGGTTGGTTTAGATTTAAACAATGATGCAGCCTCTGCTCCTGAGCAAAAGCACCAGAACCTCGGTAGAAGTGGGGGAGCCCCGAGGCCCTGCCCTTCTCCATGGCCCCAACTCTCCTCTTCCCCTGGAGGCCCTGCCCCCAAGCCAGGACAGACGCTGAAGCCGGGCCGCGGTAAAAGCCACCTTGGGAGCCCAAGCCACTATGGGGAGCTCCAAACCCTCCACCTGCCCTGGGTTAGGGGCCGGGGTGCCGAAGAGCCTGTGGTCATCAGCTGAGGCAGCCAGGAATGCAGCAATGAGACAGCCCAAAGGAGGGAAGGCATCTCTAGCTGGACTCTCAGGTTCAATAGCATGGGGCCATCTGGACCAAAGATCTCCCTTGAGTAGGCATTAGTAACCAAGCAGGAGGGACAAGAGAGACCTTTGTGCGATGAGGATGCTGAGCAGTAGGGTCTCCAGGGCTTCGTTCCAATACGACGCAGATCCAGCAGATCCTACCAAGCTCTGAACTGGGACTGTGAGAGTCAGAGTCCCGAGGGCCGACCATCACCCCATGGGACCAGCTGGCTGTGGGTTTTCTGCAGAACACCTGTGACCACTAGTATTCACAGGGCAGACTTGTCCACTGCGCTCCTTGTTTCTCTCCAGCTGTTCCCTCCCTCGAGACCCTGTCTCCTCCCCCATCTCTAGTTCTCGTCTCTGCTCTTACCCCACCCCCTTTGTTTTCTCAGGGTCCTAGCCCCACATTGCTGTGCTGGCCACGATCCCGTTTACCCTTCCAGATCGGCTGGGCCAGGAGCACATTCCCAGGTGGTTCTCCCCTAGGCAGAGAGCAGTGATGTCTGGTGTGTCCTCACGGGAAACCAGCTCCCAGAAACAGAGCCAGGAGCTGGTCCCAGCGCATCCCCATCCGCTGCGAGGAGAAAATCACCCCCAGCCCAAGGCCCAGCTGCAAAGCGCTTGCTGAATTACAGGCTGTCTTGGAAGCCCCCTGCACTGTGCTGGGCCCACAAATCCATCTCCCCAGCCACAGGGGGACGTCAGTGTCATCAAACTCAGAGCCGTGGGGAAGGGAGCAGGCGGGGTTAAACCTGTGGTGCTTATGGCCACCACACGCATTGGCCTCCCCTCAGGCAGGGGACTCACAGGCCCTGGATCCCTGCACCCTACAGCCTGGATCTCTGACACCCCAGACCCAGCTGGGGAGCTGCTGTTGCAGCCCCTCTGGGGAAGCAGTGGAGCCACACTGCCAGTGGCAATAGTTCAGAGGTGGCCACAGACTCTGAGACTCAGGCAGATGGGGGCTTGGCTCTGTATCTCCCCCAGCAGGAAGAACAGAGGCTCAGGGGGGCACAAGAAGGGGCCAAGGTGACAAACAGGAACAGGGGAGATTTTCTTCTTGCTGCAATTCATCAAAATCTCATCCCTGAAAAGCTCCAGGAGGGGGAAGCTCAGCCCACCAACCCCTCAGTGAGCTACATAGATACAGGGCCATCCTTACCCATACGCAAACTACGCAGCTGTGTAGGGCGCCAGGAAATGTGAGGCACCAAATTGCCCCAAATTTCCTGGTGCCCTACGCAGCTGCGTACTGCTCCAGCGGCCAGCCCGATCCCCCGGCTGGCTGAGCCGGCCAGGAAAGCTGCCCCTGCCTCTGCTCTGCCTCTTCCCCACAGCCCCCACCCCTGGTCTGCCCCAACCCCCCTCTTCCCACCCCTGCTCTACCCCATCCCCCCCGCACTCCGCCCCTTCCCCTGAGCTACACCCCGGTGCACTGCAGGAGGGATCAGGTGCACCCGGCACTCACCGGGCGGTGGGAAGTGAAACGACCTGGCCCCAGCCTGCTCTGCTCCACCAGCTCCCAGCCGCGCCACTGGTGAGTGCTGGGGGCTGTTTTCCCCCCAACCCCCAAGTGCCAAGGCCAGGAGCAGAGTGCAGCAGGCTGGGGCCGGATCACTCCACTTCCCGCCGCCCCGTGAGTGTGGGGTCAGGCCTGCCCTGCAATTACCGGGCAGCGGGAAGTGGAGTGACCTGGCCCCAGCCTGCTCCGCTCTGCCAGCTCGGCCTGGGGGACAGGGGTGCGGTTTAGGGCACCAAAATGTCTAGGGACAACCCTGAATAGATCATTTTCCCACAGGGACCGATGGCTGTTAGAATAGAGATATTCAGGCTGCCTGCACAGGCCTAGACTTTCAGAACTGCGGTGTCAGAGCTGGGAAGGGGGACACTGGGGAACAGACTCTGTCGGTCTATAGAGATAAGCCCGACTGGTGTGAAGGGCTTCGGAATCTGCTTGCTGGGAAACTAACCCCAGTAAACATCCCTTTGTCTGCGCTTCCGACTTCTGGTCTTTTGCTGCTTGCTGCCTGCGTGACAAGAGCCAGGGAAGTGGGCGGGGGAAGGGAAAGCCCTCTAACAATGGCTCCTTGCTCCTCTCCCTCCAGGCTCAGGGGTCAAGGATAGGCAGGACTCCAGGCTCTGCTTGAGGGATCCTGGCACAGAGGCTGGTGGGGAGAAAGATGGTAGATTCTCACCTGTGCTCTGGAGAGGAGGTAATAAGTGAAGGGGCATTTTTGACTCCTCCTCAGTGTCCCCAGGGCTGGAATTCTACATTCCACAGGGCCAAATGAGGGGGTGATGCCACTTGGTTAATGAAAACCAGTGCTCCAGGTGAGGTTTGAACTCACAACCTCAGCATAGCTCCTCTCAGCACTGCCCTATAAGTACTGTGCGCTAACCAATTGTGCCACTGGAGCACCTATTAACTATGCTTATCTGAGACCCCCTAGGTTGATACAGCCAAGGAGTGACCCCAAAACATTCTCAGTGGGGCTGAGAGCAGGTAGCGACAAGTGTTGTACTCGGTGGGGTGGATTCTTCTTAAGGGTTCCAGGCCCCATTTGACCCTTTTGTTCTTCCCTGTGTAATAACAGAGCTGGTTAAGACTCAATGGAGAGTCTTGCTGCAGCCCAACAGATCTGAAATCACTGATAACCAGCTCTAAGCATTAGTCCTGCTTTGGGACAGTGTCTCTCATGCAAGGAACTGCCCAGTCTGCGCTAGCAGTGAGGCTCCCTCACTAACAGCTGAAATCAGGGAGAGCTGTGTGACGTGCAGGGCCCCAGGGGGGCCTGAACAGGGGGGAACAACACCCCAGGGCTTTTAAAAATGGGAGGGCTCTGCCTTGCCACTTTGTAATGACCGTAAGGGCGAGTGAGGGGGGGAGGGGTGGAGAGCAGTGAGCGGGAGGAGGGGTCTTGGGGGAAGAGGCAGCGTAAGACTGGGTCCTTGGGAATAAGGGGTGGGGCAGGGGCGTGGCCTCGAGTGGAAGGGGTGGGGCTACTGTTTGGGCTCTGGTGGCTGCTACTTTTAGGCAGGGCAAGTGCGGGGGGCAAGTGGGGCAATTTGCCCCACAAGCCCTGGCCAAGAATCCCTTCCCTGGCTAGAGGCGCCTTTTTAATTTTTACTCACCCGGCAGCAGTCCGGGTCTTTGGCAGCACTTCAGCGGTGGGTCCTTCAGTTCTGCCGAAGACGCAGAGCGAGTGAAGGACCCGCTGCCACTGAAGACTCGGACGCCACCCAGTGAGTACAAGCGCCACAGCGGGTGGCACCTTTTTTATGTCTGCTCCCCCGCTTTGCTGCAGGCCCTCGAATCCTCTGGGCGGCCCTGCTTTTAGGGAGCCTGTTCTGCTCCTGGTGGGACCACAAGGTGTCAAATGGTGCCTGGAACCATTAAGAAGGATCCACCCCAACGAGTACAACACTTGTCGCTACCTGCTCTCAACTCCACTGAGACTGTTTTGGGGTCACTCCTTGCCTGTATCAGCCTAGGGGGTCTCAGAATTGTAATTAACAGGTGCTCTAATGGTGCAATTGGTTAGTGCGCAGTACTTACAGGGCAGTGCTGAGAGGAGCTATGCTGAGGTTGTGAGTTTAAACCTCACCTGGAGCACTGGTTTTCATTGACCACATGGCATCACCCCCTCATTTGGCCCTGTGGAATGTAGAATTCTAGCCCTGGGGACCCTGAGGCAGGGAATAGTCAAAAACACCCCTTCTCTTATTACCTCCTCTCCAGAGCACAGGTCAGAACCTGCAATCCTTTCTGCCCCCTCCTCCTGCAGCCCCTGTGCCAGGATCCGTCAAGCAGAGCCTGGAGTCCTGCCCCTGGCGTCTGTACTATTGACACAGACTAAGTGACAGGGACAAAACACTCAAATCCCGCCTGGTGCAGGGAGCCAGGTTTGCTCTTCAAATTCTGTCGTTGGTACATTTCCAGGCCTGGGAATGTCCCACAACAGCATTGAATGGGAAGCTGCCTGCAGAACAGTGACACTGCACAGAGCTCCTGTGGAGGAGGGGTGGGAATTAGTAACAGTTTGAGGATCGTTTGGGAAATGAGCCTTTGCTGACAAGGTTTGTTTCTGTTCATATTTCACCTTCAGGTGTTATGTTGAGGGATCTTTAGTATATTTTTGGGAGGTTAATAACTATCTCCTCAACTTTATTTACTCAACTTGAAAATTGATGTCACTTGATTTTTGCATCTCCCTGTGAAAATACAACTGACGTGTGGCTTTCTACAGGGGGTCATGATGTTATAGTTGGGGAATTCAGTCTCTGTACTTCTGGGGGGGGGGTGTTGCTTTTTTAACAGCTGCCTCACGGCCAGGCACACCGGGCTGTTAGCTGCACCCACGGTCCTTGCCAGGGGCCCCTGCTGAACCCTGGGCGGCTGCACTGCCGTGCTGGGGTGACTCTGCAGGTGGAGAAGCTGCTGTGAAGCAATGTACAGCAGGTGCAGGAAGGAGACAAGGTCACTATTCACATTCTGAACTGCACAGTTTTCACTCCCAGCCCTACCGGTGCCCCTCAGTTCCAACCCGCAGCCCCCTGGGCTCCCCGCTGAGCTCCCCAGTCACTGAGCGGCTGGTGTTCCTCACTCCCGACCTGCAGCCCCTGCTATCCCAGTCCTGACCCCCAGACTCACAGCTCTGATGGTGCCCCTCACTCCCGACCTGCAGCCCCTGCTATCCCAGTCCTGACCTCCAGACTCACAGCTCTGCTGGTGCCCCTCACTCCCGACCCGCAGCCCCTCGGCTTCCCCCAGCCCTACCGGTGCCCCTCACTCCCGACTCGCAGGCCCCTGGGCTCCCTCCAGCTCTGACGGTGCCCCTCACTCCTGACACGCAGCCCTTGCTATCCCAGTCCTGACCTCCAGACTCACAGCTGATTGCTTTGAGAGACTGGTAGTGAGTTGGGTGTGGTGGCTGGAGAACAGACAAAGTGGTTACTGGTTTATGATTTTCTGTTTGCTTCTTTCAGGTAAGGGAAATAGGGAAAGAAAAATAAGCAAAATAATGAAGAGTGAAGAACAGAAGAAGCTAGAACTGCACAAGTTGCTGCCCAGAAAGGCTGAACACTGGGCGCTGGGAAAGTCTCTGTAACTAAGAAGCCCCTGAGCTGAGTGCATCCCAGTTTCAGTGAACTGCAGAGGGTGTGTCTCAGCACAAGAAAGCAGGAAAATGACCAGCAGTCAGGGGCGGCTCTAGGCACCAGCAAAGCAAGCTGTTGCCTAGGGCGGCCAAATCTAGGGGGCGGCAGGGTGGGCCGGTGGACCTGCTGCAGTCATGCCTGCGGGAGGTCCACCGGAGCCGCGGACGACCGGACCTGCCGCAGGCATGACTGCGGAGGGGGCGCTCGTCCCGCGGCTCGGCTGGACCTCCCGCAGGCATGACTGTGGCAGCTCAAGCGGAGCCGCCGGACCTGCGAACCGTCCGCAGCCGTGCCCGCGGGAGGTCCGCTGTTCCCGCGGCTCCGCGGGAGCTCAACCGGAGCCGCGGGAAGAGGGGACCCGCCGCGGGACCGAGGAAGGGCGGCGCAGCACACCGCGCTGCCTGGGGCAGCCTATTTTCTAGAGCCGCCCCTGCCAGCAGTGAGGCAGCTACTTAACTAGAGCTGGCCAGACTGGAAGCAGAAGAGAAGGCAAAGGACCGGGAGTTTCAATGGAAGCTCAAAGAAGCAGAGGCACCTGTGCACAGAAGGGCTATGGAAGCAGAGGCAGCCAGGGAGGGAGCTGCTCACACAAGAGCCCTGGAGTTAAGAGACAGAAAAATAGAGGCCCAAACTGAGGCCCAGAAGCATGGACTGGCTGTTATGGAGGGGAAGAGACAAAACCCTCCAGCAGCTGGCTCCACTTCCCCAAAAATCCACAAATGGGCGTGACTATGTCCACTGTATGATGAATCCAGTGATACTGCTGAATATTTCATCACCTTTGAGAGACTCTGCACCTCTGTGAAATCCCTGGTGATCAAAAAATGGTCACATTGGTAGCCAAATTGACTGGAAGAGCTATGGACATATTGAATGAGATGCCTATTGATGATGCTACAAACTATGGTAGATGTAAGGAACTAGTTTTAAAACAGTTTCAGATGATACCTGAAACCTACAGGGTTAAATTCAGGAGTCTTAAGAGGGGATCTGGATTCAGTAATGTGGCTTATGTAAATGAAATGCTGGATCCAGTGTCCCCTCTGGTGCGCAAGTCACAACAGCCAGCAGGCAAAAGACTGGCTCCCGCATCATTTGAAAGAGCAAGACAAAGCCTTGAAACTCCAACTTTGAAGCAACAGGTCCCAGAGTCCCCCTGAGATCTGAGGTCAGCTCGCACTAGTCAGTGTTCTGACAGCTGAACTTTACGCCAGGGCACCAGATGGTGTCACAGTCTCTAGACACCTGTGACCCTCAGCTGGCAGGTTTGCACTCTGCACTCACAGCTTCTCTGCAGCTGCTCCCGCTCTCTTCTCCCCTTGGCTTTCTCAGCACCTGGACCCACAGCGCTTCCTGCCAGCCAGAGACACTGTGTTCTAGGCCTGCTCCTGTGGATGTGGGCTTCTATCCTGCTTCCTAAGGACTCGGCAGGAGAGAGGGGCCTTTCCAGGAAATTACTACAGCTTCTGGGAATCCATGTGTGGCTCCGGATACCACCAGGAATCATTTGGCTCCTGGCACACGAAGCAACTTAAAAGCTGAGCGCTTAGAGAGGGGCGGCTCAAACCCTGGGCTCCTAGATTAAGAGCCTGATGCTTTAACCAACTGAGCTAGCCAGACTCGCTGGCAGAGTCTCCTCCTTTTACCAGCAGGCAGGTAAATAGAGGCAAAAAAACCTCCCAGCAACCCCTCCTCTTTTTCTGCACAGCCACTGCCTGTCAGCAGGATTCCTCCTCGTCCTCCCTCCTGTGCCTCAGTGCGACTAAATCTCCACACCTAGACAGCCGGTCCGTCCGCTGCACCCCAATCCCCCATGCCTGAGCCTCCCTGCCAAAACCCTGCACCTGGCCCCATACAGTTAAGTCTCACATCTCGCTGGGAACTCGACTTCTTGTGCCCAGAGCGTCTCGGCCCCCTCAGCAGATGACCTGAGAAACACAGTGTCCGGCTTTTCCAAAGAAGTGTTTAGACCCCCTCATCATGTGGCCTAAAGGATGAGGCATCTCCCTGTGGATCGGATGATTCAGGATTTG
Source organism: Mauremys reevesii (assembly GCF_016161935.1). Taxonomy (NCBI): domain Eukaryota; kingdom Metazoa; phylum Chordata; order Testudines; family Geoemydidae; genus Mauremys; species Mauremys reevesii. The sequence goes on from NC_052639.1 coordinate 10,149,727, forward strand.
AGTCCCCTCGTGGTTGTGCTCACTTTGTGCTGCAAGTCCTGCTCCCTTCAGGGCTGGAACCTCTTCTTGGCAGCTCCTGCCAATACTCTGGCTTCAGCTAGAGCCCCAGGAAGGAGTTGGGGGTTGGGTGTCACAAAGGCTGGGGCATGAGCCCCAGGTGCTTCCAGTCTCGCCTTTGCCCTTCCTCACTTGCCAAAGAAAATGGGCAGCTGCCCGGGCTAGCGTGTGGAGCAGTTTCCCTCTTCCAAGTGTGCGCCTGTCCCTGTTCTAAGGGCTTGGCAACACTTTCAAGTTTGAGCGCATTAAAGCAGCCCAAACTCCTGAGGTGTCCACACTGGCAAGGCACATGGAGAACCTGGGCTCTGCAGCTGGAGCTTTCTGGGTAATCCACCTCCATGAGAAGCATAAAGCTCACTGCGCCTCGGCTGAAATGCCCGGGCATCACTGCACTGTGATTGGCTTTCGGAAATGTCCCATAATCCCCTGAAGTCAAGTGCCCACTCTGGTCATTGTTTTGAAATCGGCTGCAGGCATGCGGATATCCCCTTTCAAAGCTCCGTTTCTGACAGCCGGCTGCTTATCTGCTCTGGGACAAAGCAACCATTAGTGTGGAATGCTGCTGCGGTGAGTGTGTGTGACGGGAGGTGGGGGTCTGCTGCTGTCCAAACACACAAGACAGCATGCTGACACACTCTCAGCCCCCCAAACACACTGTCTCACCCCCCCCCATGTACACACAACACACTCCCTGTCACACTCCACCCCCGCCCCCATTTGAAAAGCACGTTGCAGCCACTCACACACTGGGATAGCTACCACAATGCACTGCTCTCTGTGGCATTGCCAGAGCTGCTAATGTGGCCACTCCAGTGCGCTTGCAGCTGTCAGTGTGAACACACGGCAGCGGTTTCCCTGCTGTGGTTTAACTCCCAGTGCTCTACATCTGCAAGTGTAGCCAAGCCCTAAATTTGCCAGACCAACCAAACTCAGTAACTGCCCTCCACCACCACATGCAGGGAGTAAGGGCACCGTGGAGCACACACCACACTTGCTGGCTCAGCCTTGTGCATGCTGGGGTGGCCACCTCCCCATTGATGAGACCTGGTCCCACCATCTCCATGGAGCTCCAGTCTGCCCTGCTGCCATCCCTGTCTGTGTTGTCTTCTCTAGCAGTTGACTGGAAGGTGAGCACTGGCCGCATGCCATGTAGCCATGTTGTCTCAAAGGGCGAAAGCAGGAGGAATGGTGCCTTCATAGCCCACCCAATATTCCATAACATAGTTAAGGAAAATATTTCTCAATGAACTCTCAGTAAAAGATCAGAAACAGCCAGTGTCTGCATCAGTCTACGAGCATTGGTATTTTCTTGAAATTTGTCAGACCAACCTAACTGACACCTAACACACATTTGAACCTCTTTTTTTCACACTGTTGCTCATTCTCAAGGTCTGCTTTGCCTCCAGACATATCCATTCTCTTTCAGAACAGCCTTGCTCTTTCATTGAGGTGTCAGAGTAAACACTTCCCTTCACTCTATTCTCAAACAAACACTAGTATTAACTGTTTGCTGCTGATGGGTTTAGAAAGCATTTGTCAAGTGGAAGATGCCATTTCTGGGGTATTGCTCCCAAGATGCAGTACTTTGTGTTCCAACATCTCCCAACTTCCTTGGTGAAAATAACACCAAGGTTTCTTTGCAATATACAAGAAGAAAGGAGTTTTTCACCCCAGATGGGACTTGAACCCACAATCCCTGGCTTAGGAAGCCAATGCTTTGCCCATTAGGCTACTGGGGCTCTTAACTGTGCATGAAAGAGGGATGGAAATTCCCTCTCATAATTGCACATTCCTCACATTCACTCAGAAGCCAAATACCCCATTTAATCGCCTTACAGAAATGACCAACCTAAGAGAAGCCCCACTTCCCTCCCGAACTGACACTCAGTGGGGGAAGCCAGGACAACAGGGTGGGGCGGCAGGTGGTGGCCAGACTCTCACCACCAGGGTCTAGTCTAGCTCAGGGTCCAGCTCAACGTCCTCCTCGCGCCACTGGCCCCAGTCCCCTTCCACCACGAGGTCAACCGGCACTAGGGCAGGAATGGGGTGAGGCAGCAAGTCAAGCTGAGCAAGGCAGGCAAAAGCGAGTCTTGTCTTCATGGGCCGCTCCCAATGACGTCCTTTTTGTGTGCAACTGCTGCAAAAACATCCTGGACAGAGAAGCAGCAGGCCAAAATATTCCCAAATAGCTGCTAAAGTAGCTCAGTTGGGAAAGCATTAGAATGAAGATCTAAAGGTCCCTCGTTCAATCCCAGGCTTTGGCAGATTCTTTCATCCTTTTTGTGCAGGGGTGGCTTGCTCCCAGGAAGAGCAACAACACCTTGACCTGAGGCAAATACCTGATATTGAGCTCCTGAGCATGAGTTTCTTCCTCTAGTTGGCCCACCTGACCTATAAGGATGCGGTACCTGTCTTTCCCACATGACTTCTTTGTCAACCCAAAATGGCAAGAACATAGTGAGGCAGGATGGCCCTTGGAGATGGGGAAGGGACTTGGGAAGAAAGTTCCTCTGCAAAGCTGAGTGACAACAGTGCTGGGGAAGGGGCATGTGGGACGCGGCAGGGATTCAGAGGCCCAAGAGGAGGAACTTGATGTTAAGGTGTGAAAGGAAATATCTATGGTAGGAACTGGCTCCCTTCCTCTGGACTGTTTGGTGTTGAGGTGGATTTTAATTGTGTCAGCTGGCCTGAGAACCACTGGTCCTGTTTTCTTGACCGTGAGAGGAAATGTTTTTACAATGAGCACTACCTGGCACAGGTCTGTAGTGAGGTCGGCTTAGAGGACGTGTTTCTCCGTAATGGAACCAGTGGAGGGCGGGCGGTTGCCTCCTATTCCTCTGACCCGAGCTCACACCAGCCACAGAGGGGATACACCTTTCTGCGGGGACAGGCCAGGAGTCGCACTGATCGGATTTACATGAAGGAGAGCACGTCGACAGCCCAGTGCAGGGTGGTGCCAATGGACTGTTCGGATCACACAACTCTCATTGTGTGCTCAGTGTGGGCAATTCCCTGACCCACAGCAGAGGATATTGGAAGCTGAACATCCAGAGCTTGCAAGATAAAGGAGCAGAGGGGGAGGCCTGGCGGTGTTGGCAGAACGGGAAAGCATCAGAGGGTCCTATGGTAACCAGGGGGATTGGTGGGAGTCGGTAAGGGAGGAGTTGGTGGCTTTGTTCCAGTGGTCGGGCAAACACCACAACATTAAAGAAACCAACAGTGCCAAGTCCTGCAGCGGCGCCTGTGGGATTCCCACAAGAGCATCCAGGCAGGGGAGCCAGTCAGCGTGTGATTGTACGACTGGATCAAGTGACAACTGCCCGAGTTCCAGGAGAGGAGGCTCCAGCTGGCCGATATGAGCGGGAGCACCGAGTGAAGGGAGGAGCAGACTCCCCTGACATTTTTGCAGCCTTCAGGGAACAAAGACAAAGTAGGGGGATGCGGGGACTCAGGGCAGGCCCCACGGATGCGGTAGATCAGGATTATAGTTGATGGAGGAGGAAAGAGAATCCTGCGAGAGGAAACCGTTGGTGGGAAGAACATGAGGCTTTTAACTGCAGGGGGGGTCCAGTGTTTGAGCCCTAGTTTTAGCAGCTGGCTTTTAAGTTGCTGTGCAGGCCAGTTCAGCTGTCAGAACACTGACTAGTGCCAGCTGAGCTCAGATCTCAGGGGGACTTTGAGACCTGTTGCTTCAGACCTAAGCATAGGTGGAGTTTCAAGGCTTTGTCTTGCTCTTTCAAATGACTCGGGAGCTGGTCTTTTGCCTGCTGGCTGTTGTGACTTGTGCACCAGAGGGGACGCCGGATCCAGCAGGCTGGCCTTGCCTGGAGCCCTGTAGGGAAGGATGGGAGCTGGGTTTACTCTGAGTCCTGCAGCCAGGCACGGGAGGCCGCCCTCTTGGTTGACCTACTGGCCCAAAGTCACTTTGGCGGCGTTGGTCTTTCCCCAGGAATGCTGAGGCACAGGCCTGAGGGAGGGAGACTCAATCCCCCTCCCTCTGGGTCAGGGCAGAAGAGGCGGCTGTGAGAGTGGCCAGGTCCCTGAGCTGGGCCTGCCAGCGTTTGGGGAGGGTGGAGCTGACTGGGGCATGGTGCTGGCAAAATGCCTCAGGGCGCTGGCGGGAGGAGCAGGCCAGGGCTAGGGCTGGGGGGAGAGAGAGAGAGACCAGCAGGTTTCCTCTAGTGTTTGCTGCGCCCTTTTTCCTCCGTAGTTTCTCCTTTGCATGAACTTGCTCCCTTTCTCTGTGAGCCTGGCTAGCTCAGTGGGCAGAGCATCAGAGTTTTAATCTGAGGATCCAGGGTTCAAGTCCCTGGTCAGGCACTTAACTACTCCCCAAGGTCTTAAAAATCCCTGTCTTTGGAGTCCTTCTTGATGTGACTTTTTCTCTTCAGGATTTTGCCTTTCCTAAGAAGGGGTTTTGTGTGGGGGTTTGAAGGGGCAACTTCCTGACAGCCCCTCTGTCCTCGCAGGCTGGAGGAATAAAGGCCTCCGGGCAGGGGCAGTCCTAGACTAGCTGCCAGCACCTGGCACCCTAGGCAAACCCCACAATCAGCGCCCCCCACCCCGAAACCCCAAGGGCAGATCTAGGCTGAGGTATTTTGGTAAACGGGGAAACATTTTGCCCCTTTTTTCCTTTTAATGTTTTTAAGCGTTTTTGTGGATTTTTTAAACAGAGGCTTAATTATTCGGTTTGTCCATCCGTCCGTCTGTCCAACCAATGTTTCTTTCTTCATCCTTCTGGTTCTGGCTGCCCCTTACTACAGCCATAACTTTGGTCTTGAACTTTATAGAGTAGTGAGGTACCTTAAGGGTTAAATGCTAAATCCCAAACCCAAACAACACTAGTTACCTGTGTCTGGCAAAAGGTGTCTGGCAGTTTTGCCACTTTGAATGATTCAAATGGATTTTCAGTGGCATTATTATAAAAAAATGTAACAAAGCAAAACCAAACCAATTCATCTTAAACCTTCAAAACAAGAGTTTTACAAACCATGAGTGTCAGTTTAGGTCCTTAAAACCTTACATCATCACACACAAAGTTCTCCTTTGCCTAACATCCCTTGCACTGCGATTACTCTTTTTTACACAACTGTACCCCGATTACACGTCCATCTTGTACAACCAGAGCCAGCCAGGGGCAGGCACGTTAAGTTCCAATAGAAACCCTGGACATTCCTTTAGTGATTTTGCTTACATTACCCAGGAGTCAAATCATTTTGATGAGATTATCTCCCCGCCTGCTGCCTGCAGCCGTCCCCTATGGACCATTTCTGTGGGCAAAGGGCCCATTTCCCCTTAGAATGTCTGTAAAGGCTTCTCGGGACAAAACATAGTGGTGGTAGCAGCCACTTTACCTGACCCTCTTGTATAATTTAATTACCAAACTTCTATCAAATGTGACTGCACAGAGCTGCACATACAGTTACATTCAGTGAAAGTGAGCAACTGTCCCCAGAACTCACTGCCGGGAGCCTTAAAGTATCTGCCAGTGGCACAGGTACCTTTTAAGTACCGAGATGTGCAGTGACACATCTTTCATGGGAACCGGCCGGTGTTTGCACGGCCGGCGTGTGCAGAGCAATGGTTGCCCACGGGCGCTGTGTCAGGCTCTGTCCCCGCGTGAAACAATGGACCACTTTCTGGTGGCTGGTTTGTTTCCACGGCAGGTGTGGGGACTTCTGCCTACATGATGGCAGCTGCCAGACTCAGTTGGACAGGATTCTTTTCAGCTCACCTGAGGCTTGTTCCTGGCCGAACGAGGGCAACCACAGGGCACCAGCAGAACCAGCTGCAGCTGCAGCAAGGGCGCCCTCAGCAGGGGCCACCGTATAGCGGGCGGTGTCACAGGACACACTGCACCTGCTCAATGTCAGAAAATCCCCTTCAGAACCAGTTTGTTTCTCAAAATCAAAACAAGTGGGATGAAAGTTCTTTGCAAAAATATTTTGTTGCCAAACAAAAGCATCTCCTGTTTGTCAGAGTGTGTTAAATTGTCTCGTCACACACAGAGGGGAGACACTTAGATCACAAACATTAGATAAGATGCTTCAGTCTGAGCTAAGTAGTTGCTGCTGTTAACAATTTCAAAATAAAAAAATACAAATCAAATAGACTATTTCAGCTATTCTATTATGTCATAATCTGATCGGAGTAAACGTGATAGGACACCTCATATTATTCACTACTCCTAGTGACACTCTCCAATGGATCCCCGTCCTCCACCCACTGTGAGGTAGGTAGGAGCGGATCATTATTATCCCTACTTGAAAGAGGGAGAAGCTAAGGCTGAGAAAGGAGAATTGACTTGTCTTAGGTCACACAGCCAGCCAGTGGCAGAGTAGGGAATAGGACCTAAGAGCTCGGATTTTCAAACTAACCATTGGATCTTGAATTTCAGACACTGAATGACCTGAGTAAAGTGTTCTCAAATGAGCTCCAGACCAACAACAGTGCACGGTAATTATTCAGCAAGTATTTGAGGAGAACTGCAATGTTAGAGAGAATCATGAACTGTTCAGAGACCATTAATGCAGAGAAGCAGCAAAATTCATCAAACATATGACTGGTTCTGACTTATTTACTTGGTCTTAAAAGAGAACAACAAGGACCTGAGTCTCCTCCCTGTCAATAACCCCCTGCTCAGCCAATCAGGGTAGAGACTGAGGACGGGAGGCTGAGGGTTCTCGCCCAAAGGATGGCCCAGGTCACCGGTGGGGATCACTGCCCAAGCACTATTTCAGCCCCACAATTTTGGGTGGACCTCCCACAGTGGGAGCTGCAGAGCACTCCCCTGCAACACACACACACACACACACACACACACACACACCACCCCTGCTGTTGGGAGGGGAACAGGTGGAAAGACAAAAGAAGCAAGAGACAAAGAGAAAGGAGGGAGGGATGGATGGAGGAAAAGGTGAAACAAAAAGGACAAACCCTAATGTCCCCACTGATTCTGAGGGACAAAATCCCAGGTGCGCAATAAAATTCTGCCTCCTTAAGCTCGTGTTTTCCATGCCTAGAACTCAACTGTCACCAGATGGATCAGACTGAACAAGTTTCAAACCTTGAGGAGGCTCTTACCTTCTAAACTGGGACGTCTGTTTTCTAGTAAAATCACTAAAAGGGAAGGAGAAAACTCGAAAGAGGTTCCTCCTGGCGCTCACGTACGTGAACCCGAATACTCTCTCAGTCCTCAAAGAGAGACCTGGAGAAGGAGACTTGCTGAAGCAAAGCCACAGGGGTCTCTGAGGTTTCCTGGCCCCTCACCCCTGTCCTGCCTGGCTGATGTCAGCATCTCTCTGTGAGGTCACCACCTCCCCACCACCTTTGACCAATAGTCTGAGGTCCTGCAAAAGGCCTTTGTGATGTCACTGCCACACCACTCCCTTGCTGTGCCAATGTCCTGCCCCTGGCCAGGCACTTTGGAGGATTGAGCTACTCCCTGTGGATCACCCCACTCAAGGAGCGTTCGTTCTAGGCAGCAAGCCGGCTAGACAGGAAAACATCAGACGCTGCTCCCAATGCTACACTCAGTTTTTCAGAAATTAGTCGACCTTATGGCCAGAAGAGACCATTAGAGCATCTAATCTGACCCCCTGCATATCACAGGCCTCCTGTATGACACAAGAGCTACTTTTGGGGCAAACACATTCCAGAAAGGCATCTAGTCTTCATTAAATGACATCAGGAGATGGAGAATCCACCATTTTCCTTGGTAGCTTGTTCCTGCAGTGAATCATCCTCACTGTTGAATATTTGTGCCTTTTTGTAATATGAATTTGTCTCTTTTCACCTTCCAGCCATTGGGTCTTGTTATGCCTTTCTCTGCTGGATTAAAGAGCCCTTTAATACACAACCTTTTCTCTCCATTAAGGCCCTTCAACACTTCAATGAAGTCACCTTTCAATCTTCTTTTGATAAGCTAAACAGGTTGAGCTTGTTCAATAGCTCACTAGAAGGCATTTTTTCCAGCCCTCAGAACATTTGTCATCAGACTCCTGAACTGCAGCTGGATGTGGTTCTTGTTCTTCTGCACAGCACAGCTCCTGGAGAAGAGGGATCTGCAAATGTACATTCGTATGATACCTTTGTTTAATTGATGAAAACATAAACTAGACACTTAGAGGACTGGAACTGATTTTAGCTGATGGACAGCTTTGCTAGGTTTTTATGCATTTGGACAGCAAAATGTTGAGTGTTTACATTCATATCAAGCACGCCCGTATAGTATAAAGGAGCCCCTGAACATAATGGAGAATGGAAATGAAAATGTTTTCCTTTTTTTTAAAAAAAGAAAGAAGGTTATAAGAAAACACAGGGGTTTGAACTGAGGACTATTTGAGGTGCAACTAAGCACTGTACCACTGAGCTATAGCCCCATGATAACAAAAGTTATGATCTCCAGGACTTTGAAGGACAAACCCTGATTCATCGAGCTCCTTTGCCATTCCCAGACCACAGGTGGTTTTCAAAATGGGGTTTGATTAAACTTCTTAAATGTGGTAAACACCACAGCTTGCACACCCACCGATATAGCTTCTCCCACTGACATAGCTGCCACCTCTTGGGAAGTGGATTAACTACACCCCCAGGAAAACTCTCTCCCATCAGCATAGAGCAGTGGTTCCCAAACTGAGAGTCAGGACCCCAAAGTGGGTCATAACCCTGTTTTAATGGGGTCGCCAGGGCTGGCGTTAGACTTGTTGGTGCCTGGGGCTGAAACCAAAAGTCTGAGCCCCACCACCGAGGGCTGAATCCCTCAAGCTCTGGTTTTGCCCTCCCCCAACTGGGGCAGGGCTCAGGCTTTGTCTCCCCTGCCTCTGCTCAGTGTGGAGAGGCTTGGTGTGTCTTTCTAGGGTCATGTAGTAAGTTTTTTGTTTTGGCAAAAAGGGGTTATAGTGAAAGGAAGTTTGAGGAACCCTGGCACAGAGCCTCTGAATATGTCTAGACTTGGCTCCCTGTGGCAGATCAGACACTGAAAGTACAGCCATGGAGACACCACACACCAGCCTTACCTAGCAGGCAAGAATCAAACCTCCACAGAAAAATGCCTGTTGTTTTCTAAACCATCTCCCTCAGCCACCACCACTTAACAAAGGGGCTTTTCTACATGATGGTTCTGGTCTCACTGAAGGGTCATTTCCAATTGTTTGCTCAGACCAGCATTAGGGGAAATGGTGCCCTGGGCAAAGCTTGTACTTTGGCACTTCCCCATTGCCCCTGGACGATCCCCACTCCCCCTTTACCGCTAGCTCCTGCACTCCCAACCCTTGCACCTCCTTCACCCCTAACTCCTGCCCCCTCCTGTGCCCCCTTTGCCCTTAACTCCCTGGGCCACCAGCCATTGCCCCTCTCCTGCAGCCCCTTCACTTGGCTCCAGTGCTGGGGGCCCTGCACTTGTTCTCCCTTTCCCTGGGCTTTGGCATCACTAGCCCCTGCTTAGCGAGTAGGGGTCAGTGGTTCCCAAAATGTGGGGCATGACTCCTAGGGGGACACAGAGGAACATTCATGGAGTCAATGAAATCAATTGAGCTTCTTCAGTCTCTCACTGTAGACATTTCCCCAGTTTGGGGAGGGATTTGGCTGCACTCAGAGATCTGCCCGCGGGTTACAATCTGCGATCCGAAGGGCCGAACGCAAACAGCATTTAGATGGGACCGTTAGTGCCACCCCCGTGTGGCCAAAGATTAGAACTGACCAGCAGAGTTTCCAGCTGGAGCCTGGGACGCTCCTGAACAAACTGGGCACAAAGCCTCTCGCGTGGGATCCTCGCTGTGCAGCAGGAGGCGGAGGGAAGCTGATTGTCAGGGCTCAGGGCAGCTCCCTGCCAGGCTGAGCCGGTGTCTGTGCTAAGCTCGGCATCAATCAGGTGATTCTGGGCAGTTCGGGGTCCCCGGGCTCCCACAGGAGGGTGAAGCAGGTCACCCCTGGAGCAGGTTAAAGCTGCAGGTTGACAGTGGGGTTGCTGCCCCTGTGAACAGCTGCTGTAGCACCGCCTGGGCAGGACAGAGAGAGCCAGTTATAACCCCCCCAGCCTGTATCGGGGGATGGGAGCACTCACACCCTGGGGACCCACCCACCAGAGATCTACTGGGGGGGGAGAGTGGCACCCACACACCCAGGATCTTGTGGGGGGGGACAAGGGCATCCACACTCCAGGATCCTCTGCAGAGGGACGGACACCCACACATCCAGGATTCTGTATGGGGGGGGGCAGAGGTACCCGGACACCTGGGCGGGGGAAGGGGGCACCGAAACATCCGGGATCTTATCTGGGAGGACAGCGGCGCCTGCAGCTCAACATGAGATGGGGGCGGGGGAAGCAGGAGCATTTCCCAGTTCCAGGCTGTCCCCGTCTGGCCCAGGCACAGAGCTCACAAGCAGAGTTTAAAGCTCGAGCTGCCAGGTCACAAAACAAGCCGGGCTCCGTAGTTGGTACCTGTGATTCCCAGCTCCTGGGGAGGCTGAGGCTGAGGCTGAGGCTGGTGGATTGGTTGAGCTCAGGAGTTCTGGGCTGCAGGGGACTGTACCGATCAGGTGTCCGCACCAAGTTTGGCATCAATATGGTGATCCTGGGGGAGCTTGGGGTCCCCAGGTTGCCTAAGGAGGGGTGAACTGGCCCAGGTCAGAAATGGAGCAGGTCAAAACTCCTGTGCCGATCAGTAGTGGGATCACGCCTGTGAATAGCCCCTGCAGCGTAGCCTGGGCAAGACAGTGAGACACAGTCTCTTTTTATACAGACATCCCCCGCAGAGCCTGGAAGGGGGGATGGGAGCACCCACACGATGGGGAGTCTGACTTGGGGGGAGGGATGCCCCCCTGCAACACAGATCTTGAAAAGGGGAACAGAGACACCCACAGTTCCCGGATGGGGCAGGCAGGGAAACCACACACGGGAGCTAGTTCATGGGGTGGGGGACAGAGACACCCACCAGAGATCCTGGATGGGAGCACCCACATGATGGGGATCTTGAACTGGGAGGAGGGAAGCACCATGTACCAGAGGTTCTGAAGGGGGAACAGGGACACCCACACACCATGTGTCTTGCAGCAAGAGCTGCGGTCTTCATTTACACAGGGCAGTGATGGGGAATTAACCACGTCCCTTGTTCCACTAGATGATTAGCCTCATTGTCAGGGCGGCTTCAGGAAGTGCGGGGCCCAATTCGAACAGTTTCGATGGGGCCCCGGCAGGGATGACTAAAACAAAAAAAACCCTTTAAAAAACCCCTTTCATTTCTTCCATGTATTATTTACTTTCCATGACTATATAAATAATAACAAAATTATCTATTACATACATTGCATCATATATTAATTAGCTGATTTGCACTTTCATATCAGGAAAATAATTTGTTTTGATAGTTGTACAACTGATTTTCCTCACTAATGTTTATTTTATTAAAATTTATAAAATATTTCCTTATTAATATAAAAGTGCCCCCTGGTCCCCCCCCCAGCACCGCCCGGCCCCGTGGAAACAAACCCTCCTTCCCCAGCTCCGCCCCATCGAAACAAGGTTCGGGGGGGGGAAGAAGAAACGGCACACATGGGGTGACCAGATCACAGCAGTAAACTAGGACCTGCCCCCTCCCTGCTCAGCCCCACCATCACACCCCTCTTCACCCCCTAGCCCCCCGCTGGCTTGCTGCGTCCCTCCTAGTCAGTCCCCCCCCCACCACTCGCCTCCTTTCACCTTCTCCCTCCCCTGCCAGAAACCCCCATGCCCACCCATAGGCGGCAGGTTTGTATAATTTTTGGTGAGGCCCAAAATGGTGGTGCCCCCCCCGCTCCCGCCCTGTAAGCCGATATAAAATGAAGCTACAACGCGTCAGTGCCACAAGATTACAAGGGTCAATTAAAAGTGGAAAGTCAGAAGCAGCACTTGCCTACTTCAATATACAGTATTATACTTTGTTGCACTTGTTGTGATGAAGTGGGAATGTTAATATTTTCTCTGAATACTGTGTGGGTGCCTCAGTTTCCCCTGCAAGATGCCAACTGAAGGTGTTGGGGACAAAGAGATCAGGTGGCCTCCTTGTCCGGAAGAGAGACAGAGGCCAGAGGAGGGAGTGTCAGTTTGGAGCTGGCTGGGGAAATGGGGAGAGACCCAGAACTTGGTTCTGGGCTCCCCACCCCCCAAGATGGACCTGACAGAGGGGTTCTGTTTTCTGTACCAACAAGCTCTGTTTAAACTGTGTTCCCATCATCTAATAAACCTTCTGTTTTACTATCTGGCTGAGAGTCACATCTGACTGCAGAGTTGGGGTGCAGGGACCTCTGGCTGTCCCAGGACCTGCCTGGGCAGACTCACTGCGGAAAGCGCACGGTGTGGAAGGGCTGAATGCTCCGAGGTCAGACCCAGGAAGGTGTAAGCTTCTTGCCCTGGAGACAGTACGCTCCGAGAGAGGAGGCTCCCCCAGAGTCCTGACTGGCTTTGTATGGAGTTGTTCCAAAGCATCCCAGCATCCCCTTCCACCCCATGCACTTCCCAGAAGTCCACACAGGCACTGACACTCCCTCCTCTGGCCTTTGTCTCTTTTCCAGGCATTAGGAGGCCACCTGATCTCTTTGTTCTCCAACACCTTCAGTTGGCACCTTGCAGGGGAGGGCCCAGGCCATCAGTTACCAGGAGTCAGGGTTGCAGCCATTCTCTGTGCAGACAGCTCACACTGTCCCTCTAGGGCTCTGCAACAATCACACCCCCTTATCCCACCATCTAGATCCTTGAGAAATGCACAGGGGAAACTGAGGCACCCACACTGTATTCAGAGAAGAACATTCCCACTTTGTAACACCTGTATACGACTAGTTATATACTTTAAAGGGGTGTAAAATAGTCAAGTATCATGCTAAACAAAATGATACTCCAAACTGACCACCAAATTTAAGTTGCATGTTTTTCCCCTCAGGTGAGGGCTCTGGGGTTGGGCTGGGGATGAGGGGTTCACAGTGCAGGAGGGTGCTCAGGGCTGGGGTGCTGGGGGTGCAGGGACTGGGGTGGGGCAGGGCTGGGGATAAGGAACTTGGGATGCAGACAGGCTGCCCCAGGGCTATGGCCAGAGAGGACTCCCGCCCTGCCCCCATTACCGGCAGCCACAAGCTCCAGGGGAGGGACCCCTCCTCGCCCCGCTCCCCGTCAGCACACTCACTCTGCACCACAGTCACTGCACATGCTCCTAGGGACTCTCTCAGGTCCAGAAAGCCCACTCGCCTCCCCTGTGGTGGGTACCGGGTGTCATGGAGTCCCTGGGCGCTGCTCTGGAACTGCTCCCCACCAAGCCAGGCAGGACTTTGGGGAGCCTCCTCTCCCTCGGTGCAGACTGTCTGCAGGGCAAACACTCACAGAAGCCCCAGCAGATGCTAAGGAGAGTGATGTCCGTCTCCTGGCCGGAAGTCCCCTTCGTGTCTCCTCCAGGTAGCGGGAGGGGAGGGCTGCCAAAAACGGCAGGGTCCCCTCCCCTCCTGAGGTGCTACAGCAGCTAGCACTGCTCTTATGCTGTAGCCCTTAGGCGGCGGCAGCAGCAGCAAGGGAGAGAGACGCTCGCTGCGCACTCTTTACGGTCAGGCAGGGAAGCTCTGGGGTGGCGGGGGGGAAGCTGCAGCCCTGGCGGTGGCGGCGGCGGGGGGGGGGGGGGGGGGGGCGGGGGCGGGGCGCTCCAAGCAGGGGAGAAACCTAGCTCCAAATATTGGTGGAGCAGAGCCCCTGACTGTGAATATTCCTGGGGCTAAAGCCCCAGGAACCCATATAAGTTGGCGCCCATGTGGAGGTCCTCACCTAACCATCTCTCTCTCTCTCTCTCCCCCACTCCTAGTTGGTGGAGGACAGGGCCCAACAGCTCGGCTTCCTCCATGCTGTCCCACGTCTGTGCTTCTTGGCACAGCAGCAGGAGCTGGACACTCTGGAGCCCCAGGTCTCCAAAGCAGCCCTTGTGGAGAGCATTGCGGTGAGTAGGACCCCATGTCTGGCCCCTGGGTCGAGGAACCCAGAAATGGGAGGAAAAGTTGGTGGGGCCAGAGGGGGAAGCAGAGGACAGTGGTTCCTGGGGCTGAGGGCTGGGGAGCAGGAAAGGGAGAGCTTCTGACACCGATCGGGAGCTGGCAGTGGGGGAGTTGTAAGGCCGTGTCTGCATCAGTCTATGAGCATTGGTATTTTCTTGAAATTTGTCAGACCAACCTAACTAACACCTAACCCACATTTGAACCTCTTTTCACACTCTTGCTCATTCTCAAGGTCTGTTTGCCTCCAGACAGATCCGTTGTCTTTCAGAACAACCTTGCTCTTTCTGTCTGTTTCACTCACTGAGGTGTCGGAGTAAACACTCACCTTCACTCTATTCTCAGACAAACACTAATATTAACTGTTTGCTACTGATCTGTGGAGTGGAAGATGCCATTTCTAGGGGATTGTTCCCAAGCTGCAATACTTTGTGTTCAAACATCTCCCAGCTTCCTTGGTGAAAAATAACACCAGGTTTCTTTGCAATATACAAGAAAGAAGGAGTTCTTCTTCGAGTGATTGCTCATATGCATTCCAGTTAGGTGTGCGCACGCCGTGTGCACGTTCGTCGGAAGATTTTTACCCTAGCAACACTCGGTGCATAAGCTGGGAGCCCCCTGGAGTGGCGCCGCTATAGCGCCAGATATATACCCCTGCTGACCCACCCGCCCCTCAGTTCCTTCTTACTGCCCGTGTCGGTCGTTGGAACAGTGGAGCGGCTTAGCTGACCTCCACTTCCTAGCTACTCGTAGTTTCTCTCGTTAATTCTTGTATATATAGTTCAGATTTATATAGTTGTAGTTAACTTTATTCGTTTATAGTATAGTTAGTGTATATAGTTCATACTATATATATGAATGGGTCACAACCTTAGCCCAACCAAAGGCACTGAAACAAACTCAAATGATGCTTCAGCTTCCTCCCTCAGCATCACAAGACCAACACAAAGAAAACTCCCGAGGAACGGGGGTCTGAGCATTGCCAGGTTGTGAGTTCCGTGCCCTCAGGAAGCAGCCAAAATGCTCGAACCCCCACCCGCTTCTCTTGGACCGCTGGCAACATGGTGTTTGCACAGGAGCCGCAAGCCCGTCTTTCCTGTCTTTGTCTATCCCGGCCCCTTCCCCCCAAATGCATTCTTTGGACGCTGGAGGGACTAAGGACCTGCAGGTTCCCGCACCCACCTCCTAAAGCAAACAGTCCTTCCCTTCTCTGACATTCCTGGAGCCGCACATCCTTGGAAGAGTTTTACCCCAGGGGGTTCTGATTCCCTGCGAAAAGATGTGTCTGGCGGCCGGCGGGGAACTGTCTTCTCTGCCCCCTCTTTGGGCGCTGAGAAGCTTTTTCTGAGAAACAGCACCTCCTCCTGGTGGGAGAATCCTAAATTCCACCCTCCCACCCAGGTTTCTCTGAGCAGCTGCTAGATGAACCCCACTTCTCTGGTCTAGACACCAGCATCTAACTAGCCTTGGAACGGGCCCTGTTTGCTAGCTGGAGAGCGAAGGAACCAGGAAAGAAGGCAAATGTCAGGAAACGAATCTCAGCACGCAAAGAAACTTCCTTCGCTCTTCTTTTGCACTGTCTGCGCCTTTGCGACCCCTTGAGGCCTAGCCTGACTAGCTCAGTCGGTAGAACATGAGACTCTTAATCTCAGGGTCGTGGGTTCAAGCCCCACGTTGGGCGTTTGATCTTGCACTCTTCGACATCACTCTCTCCATTTGAGTCTCAGAGCATAACGGAATCCACTCTTTGTCCTCTCAACCAGCTGAGGCGGTCTTGGACCTTTAGTACATCATGAAGACAAGACACATTGACAATTCCATGGTCCTAAGAGAGTTGAGTCTCTTCTAGCCCAGGCAAGAGAGGGAAAAAATAACCTTTCAGAAGCTGATTGCCCCCCACCCCCTGAGCAGCCATCTAGAGCTTCTCTACTTATTTCTATATCTTCGCCAGCGCTCAGTAGTTGAGATAACTGCTTCTTTCTCAAATCCTCCACCAGCCCTCTTCATTGGGATGGAGATTGCTTAAGGCTGACGAATCCAACCACATCTTATTCATCCCTCGTACATTTCTGTAAGCCCATGGAGAGTAAAACAAGATAGCAATAAAACTGTTTAAAAAAAAAAAAAAAGACGTGGCCTCAATGTATAACAATACTGGAAATTGTTTTAATATGTTTTCTGTTTCTTTTTCATATCAGTGCTAAAAATAGGAAGGGAACCGTAAGGAAACGAAGAGCTCAGAGCTTGTGTTAACCTTCTTTGAAGACGAACGAATGGCCTCAGTTGGACAGAAAGTAGGCCTAGAAAGTCGAGACCAACTCCCCAAATGCAATCTCCCTGGTGGTCTAGCGGTTAGGATTTGGTGCTTTCACTGCCGCAGCCCGGGTTCGATTCCCGGTCAGGGAGTTACTCTCTTCAACAAAAGCCTACCTTGCCTTCCTCGCTTGCAATTCAACTGGAAGAATGCAACTTCCTGGCCTCCTTCAGAATGCTTGGAAACTTTTTGGAGGCCATGGGGAAAGCAAAGCTTCCAACTACTACGATATGGCTCTCTGCCCTTTAAAGCCCAGCCTCTGCACCCTTTTACACAAATACACTTACTTGTGCAAACAATTTAGTTTTTCCTTCTTACCTAGCCTAACCTAAATTAGAACAACATTGCACTTTGACCCAAGATCTTTTTTTTTTCTTTTCACTTTTCTTGGTGAAACCAAACCAAACCAAACAATCATTTTGGGTCCACCAAAATATTTCACTAAATATAATATTCATCCCAAAACCTTTCACCCAGCGCTATATACAAGTCTTTGGAAGTAACCACCCCGGAGAAAGATCATTAAGCTTTTCCATTCCTAAGATCTAGCCGCTGAAGGCTTCTGAGCATGGGCTATGGGCCTTTCACCTCTAGGCCAGTGGTTACCCTCTTGCTCAGGTGGCTACTGATGAAAGGCAATGTGGTTTAGTGGCAGATCCATTTCAGCCTCCCTCTTCCAATGTCTACAGGAGGGTGTTTGTTTCGCATTGCATCTAAGAATCAAATCAATTCTCTTGAAACCTCAACCTGGAATCAAGGTGATTGTAGGTCAAGGAAGGAAGGTTTTGTTCATCCTGTTCTAGTAAATGCTCAAAGTTGCGATGGTTCTTGGAGCTTCCAGACACATTGGCCAGAATTTTCAGAAGGTCTCACACCCACCGCTAGGGCCCGATTTTCAGAAGAACTAGGCTCCCAGTTAGGCACTAAAATCTTTAGCCAGATTGTCAAAAAGGCTCAACCTATTTTTCCAAAAGATGAGTTATTTTGGAAAAAAGCTTGTAAAGATTGCGGGTGCTGGTTACTTGTCTATGTGGCCCACACTGCTGGAGTTGGAGGTTCACCAGTGTTTTCTCAGAATGCGGTGTCCGTAGTCTGCCTCAGTTCTGGTGTCCATCTTTTAGTCTCCTAATAAATCAGCAGGGAGACTAAAACAACATCGGACTCACAGGGCTCCCGGAAACCTGCCAATTTGGCTCACGGTGAAGGTGTATACAAATCATCTGTGCTGTAGAAGGGCTCTGGGAGTTGAAAGAGTTGTGAATTTAACCCTCTAGGTTTCGGGCCTAATCTGAAACTGTTTCAAAACCAATTCCTTAAATAGACCATAGTTTGAAGCATCAGCAATAGGCATCTTACTGAATATATCCAGAGCTTTCCCAGCCAATTTGGCAACCAAAGTTGTCATCTTCCCTTTCCCGAATAAGCACTTTGTCTGTCCTCCGGGCAACACGCTTAAAAATCACTACCAGTGTCTCAAAGCAATCAGCTGTGCACATATCCTGCTCGACTACGCCACTGTGATGGGTTCGGTCACAGAGATCCCCTTGGGACTGAAATTACTTCCGAGCCCGTTTTCCCTGCCAGTTTGGGACTCCAGAACCCTGCCTTGTTGAGCCAGACACCCTAGCCTGCTGCAACACAGACCCAGGCTCTGGGCCACACCCCCAAAGCTGCAGACTTTAACTCAAAACAGCTCAGCACCTGTCTCCAGCACCCAGCTCCCAGTGGGATCCAAAACCCCAAATAAATCCCTTGTACTCTCTATAAAGCTTATACAGGGTAAATTCCTAAATTCTTCACCCTCTAGATCACTGATAGAGAGAGATGCACAGCTGTTTGCTCCCCCAGGGATTAATCACTTCCTCTGGGTTTATTAATAAACAAAAGTCATTTTTATTAAGGCTAAAAAGTAGGAGTTAAGTGATTTCAAGTAATAACAGACAGAACAAAGGAAGTCACCAAGCAAACTAAAACAAAACACGCAAGCCTAAGCCTAATACATTAATAAACTGATTCCAGGGAATAGCTCACCCTCAGAGGTGTTCCAATCAGCTTCTTTCAAAGACTCCTGCCTAGTCTGGGCCCAATCCTTTCCCCTGCTTCGGTCTTTGTTACTTCCAGCAGACATCTTAGGTTTTCTCATGACTGGCAGGGGTTTTCTCATGACTGGCAGCCCCTTTGTCCTGCTTCACCCCCTTTTATAGCTTTGGCATAAGCCGGGAATCTTTTGTCTCTCCGGGTCCTCACCCTTCCTTCTAAATGGAAAAATACCAGATTTAAGATGGATTCCACTATCGTGGTCTCTGTAAGACCCCTAGTTTCCATTCTTCCTGGGTTGGCCCACACATACACAGGAAGGTTTGCAGGTCAATAAACCATTTACAACCAATTGTCAATGGGAGCCGTCAAGGTTTTAAACCGCCATTAGTGGCCCACGCTTTGCACAATTACAATAGGACCTCAGAGTTAGACTTCATATTTCCAGCTTCAGAGACAAGAATGAGACATGCATACAAATAGGAGGCATATATTCAGTAGGTTAGAACCTTTGTTATGATACCTTACAAGAGACCTTTTGCATCAAGCATATTCCACTTACATCATACTCACACTTATAAGCATCTTTTCATAAAACGTATGGAGTGCAACGTCACCGGGTGCCCTCCCTACCCTGCTTTCGCTGCTTCCTGATGGCACAGAATTGACAACAAAAGAGCCAGGCTAGGAGGCTTCTAAAACCGAGAGAGCTGTTCTATCGCGTCCACATCCTCTCAGGAGGTGTCAAACCCCCTCTCTCCGTTTCCATCCCCCAAATCCTATCAGCTCAATGAGTTTTGTCCCTGGAAGAGCCTCGAGGGAGGCAGAAGAAGGGGAGAGGATTGCGTTGGGGGTAACTAAAACAGAGACGAGTTGTTCCTCTTGGGATTTTGGTGTGTTTCCCTGGTGATCCTGACGGAGGAACGGGAAGCATAATTCCATTTTTTTTCAATGCCTCGGATTGGGTTCAGCTGGTGAACTCTCTGCTCTTGTTCTCACAGGGGAATGGAGACTGGACCGGTTTCCCAATTTGGACAGAAAGTGGCTTGCCAAAGCCGAGGAGAGCCTGCTTCCTGCCTGCACCAAGTTGACAAACTGGGGAAGCCAAAGCTGAGAGACCCCGTAGATGAAGTCAGAGTGCTATCCGCTCACATGGAGGGGGAGCACAAGCCCTCCCTGGGTTTCTCTGCCCAAATTATAATCAGTTGAGTGATTTTCCTGGACGAGCCTCTAGGTAGGCAGAAGAAGAAGTGAAGAGGGTTGCGATGGGGTAAATGAAAGCCGAGGACTCTTCCTCTTGAGATGTCTTTGTCTTGCTCTTGTGATTCTGATGGATGAACCTAAAGCGTCATTTGAGCGTGTTTCAGTGCTTTTCCTCGGGCTCAGGTTGTGATGCTGAGCACAGGGGTTCCTTCACTCGCTCTGCTTGGACCCTCTGTAATGGGGAACGGACCGGCTTTCGAAAGAGCCTAGTGGCGCTGAACGAAAACAGCAATAAACATCCAGGTTCACCCTAGTTTAATCTTTTTTCCCCAATTTTCTTGGGGAAACAAAACAAAAACATGGTTTTCTTAAGAACTCAACACCCATTCAGGCTCCAAACTCTTTTGCAAGATTTCCAGAAGGGCTCAACACCCTGAGTGCTGAGCTAGTTTGGGAAAAAAAAAAAAAAAAAAAACCCAAACAAGGCCGGTACCGATTGTGAGTGCTGGCTGCTTGACTCTGTGGCCCACCGTGCGGGAGTTTGAGGTTCTCATTAAGCTAAGTTACAGATGAACAGATGGGTGGAGCACTTTGAGGAACTCCTGAACAGACCAGCACCACCAAATCCACCAGACATCGACCCAGCCAACGAGGACCTCCCAATCAATTGCGATAAACCAACCAGAAATGAGATCAGAAAAGCCATCACCATGATGAAGAACAGGAAAGCGGCTGGACCTGACGATATCCCAGCAGAGGCCCTGAAAGCAGACCTGGATGCTTCAGTGGAAATGCTGTACCCCCTCTTTGAGAAAATATGGGAAGAAGAAGTGATTCCGGCTGACTGGAAAGAGGGATATCTCATCAAAATCCCCAAGAAAGGAGACCTCAGCAACTGTGCCAACTATAGAGGAATCACACTCCTGTCGGTGCCAGGGAAGATCTTCAACCGAGTCCTCTTAGAGAGAATGAAGGATGCCGTCGATCCACAGCTACGAGATGAACAGACAGGTTTCTGGCAGAACAGATCATGCACGGACCAGATAGCAATGCTCCGCATCATAATTGAGCAGTCTATGGAGTGGAACTCCTCGTTGTACATCAACTTTGTTGACTATGAGAAAGCATTCGATAGCGTGGATCGAGAGACCCTCTGGAAGCTCCTTCGGCACTACGGCATCCCAGCAAAGGTGGTCAACCTGATCAAGAATTCATACGACAGCATACACTGTAGAGTGATCCATGGAGGGCAGCTCACAAACAGCTTCCAGGTGCGAACCGGAGTCAGACAAGGATGCTTGTTGTCACCACTTCTCTTTCTTCTCGTCATCGATTGGATTATGAAGACATCCACTTATAAGCGTAGGAATGGAATTCAATGGTCATTGTGGACCCAGCTTGATGACCTGGACTTTGCCGACGACCTTGCACTCCTTTCGCACAGTAAACAGCAGATGCAAGAGAAGACCAACGTAGTGGCAGCCACATCATCACAGGTTGGCCTCAACATCCACAAGGACAAGACCAAGATCCTTAGGATCAATTCCATCAGCAACGACCCAGTCACACTGAATGGAAGCCCCCTGGAAGAAGTGCAGTCCTTCACCTACCTAGGTAGCATCATCGACCAGCAGGGTGGCACAGACGCAGACATCAAAGTAAGGATTGGTAAGGCAAGAGCAGCCTTCTTACAGCTCAAGAACATCTGGAGCTCCAGAGAGCTGTCTTTGGCAATAAAGATTCGACTGTTCAACTCCAACGTGAAATCAGTCTTACTGTATGGAGCTGAAACCTGGAGGACAACCAAAACAACCACCAGGAAGATCCAGACCTTCATTAATAGCTGCCTCAGAAGGATTCTCCAGATCCGTTGGCCAGACACCATCAGTAACATCCACCTCTTGGAGAGGACCCATCAACTCCCAGCAGAGGAAGAAATTAGAAGGAGAAGGTGGGGCTGGATAGGACATACACTACGCAAGCAGCCAACCAACATCACCAGACAGGCACTGCAGTGGAACCCCCAAGGCAAGCGGAAAAGAGGCCGCCCAAGAAATACCTGGCGATGCGACCTTCAGGTTGATAGCAAAAAAATGGGCTATACCTGGAACCAGCTAGAGCGAATGGCCCAGGATAGAAGACTATGGAGATCTGTGGTTGGCCCATACCCCGGTTGGGGTGACGGGCATGAATGAATGAATGAATGATTAAGCTAAGTGTCTCTATTCTGCCTCTGTCCTAGTGTCCATCTAATAAGTGAGGGGGGAGATTAGAACACCTCAGAAGGCACAGGGTTGTAGGAAACCTGAAACTTTAGATGAGGGTGATGGTGTCTAAAAACCATATGTGATGTAGGTGTTGAAAGAGAGATGGTCCTCTTCTGCTTCCCAAAGGCTTTGGCTGCAGCAACAGTCCTGGGAAAAGCCCTGGCCCTCCTCACCTGCCCTTGCCCAGCAAGACGCCTTTTCGGGCCTACACAGCTCCCCACACAACACCCGCCTGGGACCTTGCCCTCACCTACCAGCTCAGCAGCACCTTTTTTCCTCTCAAAACCTCCTCTTGCCACCCTCCCCCTTCCACACTTCACACTCACCTCATCACAAACTCACCCACGGCCCCTTTGGCTTCTCAAGCGCCTCTGGAGAGACGCAGCTTCCCTGGCACACAGATCCTTCCCTTCAACGCGCACTGGACGGACATTCGAAACACAGCCCTTTCCAGGAGGGAATGCGCTGCTTTTGGACCCTGGCGCCCAGCAAGAAGTCCTGAGACTCTTTTTCTGATGGATGGACCCCACTGACTTGCCTTTACCAGGCAGAAACTGAGGACCGGCTGATGGCTCTCTTTGCAAACGGACACCATCAGACTGAGCCATGAGGCGTGCTGCAGGATAGCCCCTCCCCACCAAAAAGCAATGCCGTGACCCGGAGTCGAACCGAGGTTGCTGCGGCCACAGCACAGAGTACTAACCACTATACGGTCACGGCCAGGCACTGGGGGCGCAGCCAGCAACCCAGCGGAAAATGCTCAGCTCTGCGCTCTCGGGGCGGCCACCTACCTCGCCGGCGGCCACAGGTCTTTCTCAAGTCTCCCCATTACAGTCACAGGTCAAATGCTGAGCAAAGGAAAAAAGACAGGAAGCCAATCCCATGCCTGTCTCTTTTTCTGTCTTCCTCCACCCCTGGACCAAGTCCCTCCCCGTTTGTCTGGGCCATTGTCCTCATGCGCCTGGCCAGCCTATTTCCCTTTGCCGCTCTGAAACGTGCCCCCACGTGCAGGCCTCGGGGGAGGCTTTGGCTAGGGCAAGCGTGTGCTTGCGGGGCAATTGTCTCTCTGGAGGTGAAGGTCATCAGTGCAGGGTGCGAAGGGAAGTGGCCGTGGAAGGAGAATGCAAGGCATGTGGCGGGCAGGCCAGGGATTTCCTTGTCCACCCTTCAAAAGGGGTCACCCTCCCCGTCGGGGAATCAAACCCCAGACTCCCATGTAACAAGCAGGGATATTCACCACTATACTAGCAAGGAAAGTGGACTGGTGAGTGTCCCCAGCTCTCACAGACCAGCTATGGTCAGCATACACCCGCTGTGCCCTTCCCGAAAGCCCTGCCTCCCCTCGCTCCGCCCTTTCCCCAGGTCCTGCCCCCCCAAAGCCATGCCCCTGCCCCCCCCGCTCCGCCCTTCCCCCAAAGCCCTGCCCCCTTCCCCTGAGGTCCTGTCCTCACACTGCCCCTAACCCCGAGGTCCCCCCTCACATCGCCTGTTCCCCCTAATCCCGCCCCTTTCCTGAAGTCCTGCCCTGCCCCACCCCTTCCTCCAAGGCACCATCCTCCTATTGCCCCTTTTCCCCAGCACCCCACCTCACTCTGCCCCTTCCCTGACTCCCCACTCCCACATTGCCCCCAATACACCCCTCCCTTGCACCCTATCTCCAAGGACCCACCCCACCCCACATGGCCCCTTCCCCGAGTTCCCGCCCTTGAGCTTCCCTTTCTCCCTAAGACCCTGCCCCTGCCCACACCTTCCCCTGAGACCCCACCCCTGCACCGCCCCTTCCCCCTGGGACCCTACACCTGCATCGCCCCTTCCCCCCTGAGACCCTGCCCCAGCCCCCTCCATTCACTTGGGACCCCGCCCTCACAATGCCCCGAGATCGTGCCCCTGCACCACCGGTTCCCTCTAATCCCTGCCCCCGCATCGCCCCTTCCCCTGAGAGCCCACCCACATGCTTCCCCTTTGCCCTGAGATCCCACCCTCACAGCGCCTCTTCCCCACAAGTAGCCAATGCCACACTGCCCATTTCCCCCTGAGTCCCCGCCCCCACACTGCCCCTTCCCTTTATGACCCCACCCCTGCACCACCCATTCACCCGAGACCCCGCCCTCACATTGCCCTGAGACCCCGCCCTCCCATTGCTCCTTCTCCTGAGACCCCGCCCCTGCACCACCCAGTAACAGGCCAGATCCCGGTGGGGGGGGGGAGGGGAGAAACATGCTTTGCTCTGCCACAGACTTCCTGAGTGTCCTTGGGCACATCACTCAGCCTCTCTGGGCCTCAGTTCTCCCATTCAGGAAATGGGGCTGGTGGCGCTTCAGGCAACGCGCCCCTTCCCGGTGCACACTGGGAAGCGTAGTTCTCTCCCTCTCTCTCACACGCGGACTCTATTGGAGGAGAGGCCATAAGTTGTCACTTCGCCGCGCCCCTCCCCGCTCCCTGATTGGCGGAGAGAGCGCGGGACAGGGACTCGGCGCGTGGGCCCTTGCCCCGAGGCTTCGCTGTCCCCCCCTCCCCCGGCGCGCGCTGCGGCCGTTGGGATTCGAATGCCGCTCATGGCCAGGGGCGGTCCCGGAGGGGGCGAGGGACGCGGCTTGGGTGCCGGGCGGGGGGCGGGGCCGGTCCGAGGGGCGCTGGGGCGGGACGGTGAGTGGCGGCTTTGCACGGGGGGCCGGGGGCTCAGACTCCCAGTTCCAGGCGCCAGGCCCAGCCCGCTGCGGGGGGGGGGCCACAGGGCAGAGGCAGCGCGGAGTGAAAGGGCTTCACCCCCAGCGGGGTGGGGCTGGGCTGCCTGGGAGCAGCCCCACAGCGGCAGCCTGGGGCCGTGGGGCCCTCAACCCCAAACTGTCCCTGCAGTGTCCCCTGTGACCCTCCCGCCAGCCCCGCCCCAGCATCCCCTCCCCACCCTGTCCGCTCTGCCCGGCCTTTCCCTTCCCCCGCCCTCCCCTCCTCCTCCTCCTCCTCTCCCCGTCCTCCTCCCCGTCCTCAGCGCCCTGCCCCCAACCTCCTCCTCCCCGACCTCAGCACACCACCCTCCTCCCCTCCCTAATTGACTCCAGCCCATTTCTCCATGGCTGGGCCCCACTTTCCCATCCCCCCACTCCCCCAGTCCATCCCCAGGGTGTGAGGTTCCTCATCTCCAATCTCTGCTACCCCCAAACCTGCCGGGTTCCCCTTTTCAGCCACTGTGGGGTCATCCAACCCGCCCCCACCCATCCACTCTGGGCTCTCTAAATCCCACATTCCCACAATGTACCTTGGTAACCCCACCCTGCTCTATCCCTAATCCCCCTAGTCCCTTCCCTTGGGTCCTCCTGGACACCCCAACCCACAGTCCGGCCCCCACGTACATCCCAGTCACTCATTCACACGCTGAGCTAGTTCTTCAGGGGCCCCCACAGCCCCCCAAACTCCTCCATCCATGAGCCCCGTGGGCCTGTGGCCGGGAAGTGGGGGAAGCTCCCACTTTGGCTGGGCTGGGTGTGGGTGTTAATCTTTTCCTGGCTTGTGTGTGCTGAGCTCACAAAGGGTTTTTGCTCCCTCGGGGTGGGGGATGGTTTTGGCCGAAGGTGTTGTGGTTTGGTAGCCCTGTGGATGCTGCGTGGCGTCTGGAATGGGGCGTGTGTGTTCCCATCATGCCCCTTCCCCTCTGCCTGCAGAGCTGAGGACAGACAGGCCTGAGGAGCGGAGCAGGAGCTCTGGGAAGGAGAAGAGCAATATGAAGATGGAGTCTAAGACGAGGCCAGGTGACTTCTGTGGAGGGAGACATGCTGGACAGCGCCAAGGATTGGGGAGACAACCAGGTGTGAGCCCAGGCTGCAGATTTCTAATTGTAGCTGTGATGGCAGAATGGGAGGAGGGTTGAAGCCGGAGCCCAGGGGTGCGGGAGTAGCGAGAAGAGGAGCCTCGCCACCATTGCTTTTTCTTTTGTGTTGTGTTTCCTACCAAGGGAAAAGAAGTCGCAGGGACGGAGTCCAGCCCCGAGGTGAGATGGCAAGTGAGCGAGAGCAGTGACAGGGTGAATCCTGTTGGTGCCAGGCAAGACCTGCCCAGCTGGGATGAGAGTAGCTGTCTCTGTCGGTGAGAGAAGTATCTGGTTTGGGAAGGGCTCTGGTCACAGTCCCCCTGGCTCCAGGCAGGGACTTCCCGTTACCTGGGTGTGGGTTTCTGGACTAGCTGTGGCTTCAAGGGAGATGATGTTGCTATTTGTGGGGGCTGATCATCTCTCTGGCCAGGAGTGGTGTGTGCTCCCTAGGAGAAGGTTGGATCCATGAGGGTGACTCCCTGTTCTGAGTTTCTTTCCTTCTCCGAGGTTTGAAGAATCCCGCTAACTACGCAAGCACTGCGCTGTTGTGGTTATTGTAGTCTTAGTGCCTGAGCATCCACAGTGTAAACTGGAGCCAGATCTAGTTTCACTCTGTCTACACTTCAAACGCTGCTGTGGCACTGCTATAGCACTTTAGAGTA
Source organism: Mauremys reevesii (assembly GCF_016161935.1). Taxonomy (NCBI): domain Eukaryota; kingdom Metazoa; phylum Chordata; order Testudines; family Geoemydidae; genus Mauremys; species Mauremys reevesii. The sequence goes on from NC_052639.1 coordinate 10,176,073, forward strand.
GACAGTGACTGGAGGGGTTTTCCCATCCCTGTAATAGCTGCATTGACAGAACAATTCTTCCTTTTTCTTTAGCACTATCTAACCAGGGCTTAGGTCACCTTAACTCTATGGGTTTTGGGGGGGGGGTCACACCCTGAGAGACGTCGCTCTGCCAGTTCAGTGCCCAGCATACACCAGCCCTTAGATCCCTCTTGGTATTTCAATGCAGGCACTGACCTGTGAGAGGAAAACATCAGCTCACAAACACAGAGACTGAATTCTCCACATTTAATCTCGCTGCACTTTCCAGAAAGTCACAAAATTCATTTAGTTCTTGCTAGGACAGAGAAAAAATAAGTGACACTAAGTTTTTGGCTTAGTTAAATAAAATTAAGTGTTTAATTAATACAGTAAAACTATGTCCTGGTTCTGCTAAATAACACCACAACGTGAAATAAGAACAGAGACAAACCTTGTCAGTGACGACTAATTTCGCAAATGATCTTCCCATTATTAATTTCCATGCCGCCCCCATTGGAGGTCTGGGCATCTCCAGTGTCACTGCTCTGCATTCACCTCTCGGACATTCCCAAATTTCGAAAATTGTGCAGTTAAGAATGTGAATAGTGACCCTGTCTCCTTCCTGCACCTGCTCTACATTGCTCCACAGCAGCTTCTCCACCTGCAGTCACCCCAGCGCTGCAGTGCAGCTGCTCAGGGCTTTGCAAAAATTAATAATACAGAGTTAGGAGGAAAGTAAACATTTGTGAGTTGTGGAAATAGTAAAGGCAACAGTTGTGGTGTTACAAGAAGGCAGTTTTTGGTTTAATAATAAAACCCAGTTATATAAATGTAACTGTATGTGCAGCTCTGTGCATTCACGTTGGATGGAAGCTTAGTAATTAAATTATACAAGAGGGTCAGGTAAAGTGGCTGCTACCATCACTCTGTTTTGTCCCGAGAAGCCTTTACAGCCATTCTGAGGGGAAATGGGCCCTTTGCCCACAGAAATGGTCTATAGGGGACGGCTGCAGGCAGCAGGCGGAGAGATAATCTCATCAAAATGATTTGACTCCTGGGTAATGTAAGCAAAATCACTAAAGGAATGTCAGGGGTTTCTATTGGCACTTAACTTGCCTGCCCCTGGCTGGCTCTGGTTGTACAAGATGGACGTGTAATCGGGGTACAGTTGTGTAAAAAAAATTATTGCAGTGCAAGGGCTGTTAGACAAAACAAAATGTTGTGTGTAATTGTGTAAGGTTTTAAAAACCTAAACTGAGACTTATGGTTTGTAATATAATGTTATGAAGGTTAAACTATGGAAGGAATGTGCATTTTCCCAGGAAGTGTGCAGTGTATATTGGAGAAGGGGTAAAAGAAATGCAAACAAAACATGGTACTTAATTCAAACCCTATTAGGGCTCCAAAGGGAGCCACAATAGGTTGTGGTTTCTTTTTCAGATCTGTGTGTTTTGAAGCAGAAGATGAAAGTGGAAAGTAATCAGAACTCCGGTGGAAGTTGATTGTGTCCCTTTTAAGACAGTCTCTGAGCTGCTGATGGCTTTGGATCCAAAAGCAAGACCAAAAGCCAGTGTGAATGCAAATGACCTAGCTGATGGGGGAAGGAGAGAACTGCCCATCAGTGGCAGCACAAAGGATCTGCAAATAATAAATACATCTGGTCAGCAAAAAAGCTACTGGAAGACTCAGATTGTGGCCCTCCAGGAAAGGGAGGTGAAAAAACAAGTCAAGCCTGAAAATAAGGGGGACAGGTTAACCCTAAGGAGTGTGTGGGTGTATGTACAGTGCTAAAGCTAAATCTAAAGCTGTCTCTCAGCTCTTACCTGAGGATAAACTTAAAGCTTGGTACAGCAGAGAAACTATTGCAAACTGGGTCTGTTGTACAAGAGGGGAAACTGAGGCACACCACCTCATGAATTTCATAAATGACCAGCGAGTGGGGTAATTCACTATCTGACTATAGAACTAAATAAGGACAGCCTGGAGGGAATTCTTCTGTTTTTCCTGCAATCAGCAAGGAAATTTGTAAAAGGAAGTGGTATTATTATTAAGCACTTATCTGTCCCCACCGGGGTGTGTGTGTGGAAATTGTTTCTTTTGTTTCTAAGACACTCTACAAACAAGCTGGTGCCAGCAAAAGACTAACCCAGAATACCATGAATCTATGTTTTGTGTTGTTTGTCTGTGGTGTTTGTCTTGTTGTTAGCATTGTTGTGTTTCAATGAACAGAAAACCTCATGACATGGGTGAGGATGGCTTCAAAAGGCTGACCTGGGGGAAGATGTGTATGGAAATTCAAAATGCTCGACTAGGAGGCCAGCACCTGTGTAATAGCTACCGTGGTATCTGGAAGTGAATCGGCAGCTAAGGTGGGCCTCACAAGCTGTATGGGAATAATGAGAAGGGGATTTGCTCGCTGGGAATCAATGGATGGGTGTGTAAAATGGTGTAAATCCAGAGAAGATGTTTGAATGTGCCCCTCCCTGATGGCCATGGAGGAGCACACCCAATTGCCCGTGGCAAGGGGTGGACAATTGGGTGTACTGTGTACGAGGTGTTTTGCTGGAAATGTACATATTACTGGGGGCACAATTACACCAGCCCCTAACCAAATTCCACACTACACACTGCTCTCTGGGCTTTGGTGCACAGATAGATCTGTGAATCTTACTGCTGTGAATAATCGAACCAGCGCATACAGCTTGATTCCACACCATGTGGTTAAGTTGGTTTGGACAATAACCCATTTCCTTGTGGACATTCAATGGACTAATGATATGGACAAAAGCACGAAAATCTGCAGCGGCAGCGTATTGCAACTGCCAGCAACTGGACACGTTAAGAGCTTGACCCCGTCGAAGGAGGAGAGGAGGTGTTTCGGTGGTGGCCCGGATGTTGGACCATGCGGCAGTGCTCAGGTCTCTCGGTGTTGCTGTGGATTATTACAGCGGCTGGTGTATTGCTAAGTATACTTGTGTTACATTGCCTATGGAAATAACCGAGAAGTAATGGAGTAAGCCCCTCCCCCCTGTACTAGACAACCTGGACCCAACTATAGTGGGAAGTCTGGAACGCTAATTGGAACAGGTGTGGCACGTCCGTAGGAGAGAAGGTGCAGGGCACTGTACTACGCACAGGGCAGTGAGACAAATGGAATATCAGCACCTTCCACCTTGATGCCTGGCCCGATCAGGAAATGTGTCACCATATGTCCTATGTCTTGCTAAGGGGGAGAATGGGAACAGGGCCACAGGCAAGGCTCTGTGGCGTCAGGGCTGGGATGGGGACACTGAGGAAGGAAACTGGAATCGTTGCTTGCTACAAGTTTAATCCAATAAGCATCTAATTGTTTGCACCTTGGGACTTTGGGTATTGCTGCTCTGTGTGTACGCAAGAAGGACGCGGTAATTGGAGGGTGAAGGGATAAACCCTCTAACACTAACTTACATCTAACACCCATTTGAACCCCTTCTTTTCACACCATTGCTCATTCTCAGGGGCTGCTTTGTCTCCAGACAGATCCATTCTCTTTCAGGACGGCCTTGCTCTTTCCGTCTGTTTCACTCACTGAGGTGTGGGAGTAAACACTCCCCTTCCCTCTAGTCTCAGACGAACACTAGCATTAATTGTTTGCTACTGAGGAGTTTAGAAAGCATTTGTCAAGATGCCCATTTCTGGGGCATTTTTCCCAAGATCCAGTATTTTGTGTTCAAACATCTCCCAGCTTCCTTGGTGAAAATAAGGTCAAGGTTTCCTTGCAATATAGAAGCAGTTTTTCACCCCAGATGGGACGTGAACCCACAATCTCTGACTTAGAAAGCCATTGCCTTGTCCATTAGGCCACTGGGGCCCTATGAAAGAATGGAAATTCAATCTCCTAAATGCATATTTCTCATATTAACTTGGAAGCCAAATACCCTCTTTCTGCACCTTACAGAAATGTCTGCATCCCCTGGCAGCGAGGCTACTGGGCAGGTTGCTTACAGAGCTGAGCACCACCTTTCTGCCAGCCATCTTTAGAGAAGAAGGCTCTTTCCCCTGACAGCCACACAGCACTGCTTAGCATCCCGAGAGCCTCCCTCGTGTTCTCCCGCAGCAGCCGCCTGCCGGTGTGGGTGGGAAAAGGGGACCAGGAAGCAGTGCAGCCTCATTCCAGGACAGGAGGCCCTCGCCACGCCCAGGCCTGCCTCTTGCCTTCAGCCCAGGCAGCCAGAGGTGCCAGGGAGCTCCCTGGCAGGCCGCCGCCTCAGCCAGGAAATAAGGAAAAGGGGATGAATGAAGAAGTCAGGAAATAACAAGGAAATGAAGAGGTTTGTCAAATGGGTTTCTGCCCGATTTACCATCTTCTCAGCTACCGCTCAAAGTTAAAGACCTAAAGTCGACCTATCGGCATAAGTACAGATCGTTAGGTGGGAATTAAAAGGAGCTGCTGTCACAAGTGTTAGGTGCCTGCAAGCAGCATGCAGACCATTTAAAAACACTGCAATTAGAGGCTCAGATGAAACGTTTGCCCTAAATCAGAATCGACAATAGGACGACCAGCAGAACGCCACTCTGGGTAAACGGCCGAGTAATGGAGGCTGTTAGAGGCAAAAAGTCATTCCTCAAAATTTGGAAATCAGATCCTAGTGAGGATAATAGGAAGGTGCACAAACTCTGGCCTGTTAAGTGTCAAAGTGTAACAAGTCAGGCCAAGAAAGTATCTGAGAAGCAACACGCTAAAGACACAAAAGCTGAGCATAAATCCGGTCAATGCAAGTCCTGGTCTGTCCCTGCAGAAAGGTGAACCCCCTCTGTGGCTGGAGTGAGCTCCTCTAAGCCGACCTCACTACAGACCTGCGCCAGGTAGTGCTCATTGTAAAAATGTTTCCTCTGAAGGTTGGGAAAACGGGACCAGCGGTGCTCAGGCCGGCTGACACAATTAAAATCCCCCCCAACACCAAACATCATGCAGTCCAGAGGAAGGGAGCCTTTGATCTTCCCTCTCATGCCTTAACTGGGGACCATACACACTAATATAGCAGTAACCAGTGCCACAGAGCACAAAGCCCACCAGTAATGCCCTCCCTGGTCGGAGCTCCAGCCCCTTCTGTACTCGCACCGCGAATGTGAAGAACAAGACTCCAGCCCCATCATTCTTCCCTGGCCAGGAGGCCCTTCCTCCAATCACCCTCTGCCTATTGAGCTACCCTAGAGTTGTTAATGTGCATTTCCTGAACACCCACCATGGCCAAGTCCAGCTGCTCCAAGGCACTGAACATCAAGCGCCTCCTCCTGGGCCCCCAAATCCCTTCCACCTTCCACAAGGCCACTTTTACAGATTCCCCTTCCCTGGCACTGCCCTTGCTCAGCTGCACAGAGGAGTTTTCATCCCCAATCCCTGCCTGTCACTGCCCAGCAGCCCTCTGGCACCATTCCTGAGGGTCACCCTGCCTTGCTCTCTTCCTGCCGTGTTGGGAAAGACAGCTCTCATCGTTAAAAGTCAGGTGGGCCACCTAGGGGCAGAAGCCCATTCTATGTTTTCCTACTGCAGAGCCCAAGATCAGAGACTCACCTTCAGTGCCATCCAGAGGGAAGGCAAGTGGGGCAATTTGTTCCAGGCCCCACAGGGGCCCCATGAGAATACAGTATTGCCACTTTTTTTAATTGCTTTGCCCCATGGCAGCTCTGCTCACCTTGGGGTGCAAGTACTACTGGGCTGCCAGAGAACAAGCTGCCCCCCTGTACAAAGAGAATGAAAGAACCTGTCAAAGCCTGGGATTGAACCAGGAACCTTTAGATTTTTAGTCTAACGCTCTCGCAATCGAGCTACTTTGGCAGCTGTATAGCAGTAGTTTGGCCTGTTGCTTCTCTGCCCGGGAGGTTTTTGCAGCAGTCGCACTCAAAAAGGACGTCATTGTGAGGTGCCCATGAAGACAAGACTCACTTTTGCCTGCCTTGCTCAGCTTGACTTGCTGCCTCACCCTGTTCCTGCCCTAGTGCCCGGGCTGACCTGGTGGTGGAAGGGGACTGGGGGCCAGTGGCGCGGGGAGGATGTTGAGCTGGACCCAGAGCTAGACTAGACCGTGGCAGTGAGAGTCTGGCCACCACCTGCCGCCCCACCCTGTTGTCCTGGCTTCCCCCACTGGGCGTCATTTCGGGAGGGAAGTGGGGCTTCCGCCTCCCCTCCCCGATTTTCATACCGCAGAGGAGTGCGAACAGGAGAACGAACGGCTGCTCCACACCCCCACCGGAGGAACCCAATGCCCTTAGCTGTGGGGAGTAAGAAGTGGCTGTTGGCTGACAGGGCCTGTCCCCGAGGAGCTGGAACAGCAGCTGCCGCCTCCCCCTCGGCTCCAGGCTGTGGGAAATGCTCATTGCCTGGCTGCATGGGCGGCTGCTGCTCCGTGCTCTGGAGAGCGTCTGTATAGCTCTGTCAACCCCCCGTCTTCACTGAGCCAGTCTGGTAAGGTCCCAAGTGCCCCCTCCGGCCTGGCAGCTGAGAGTCTGTGCAGACATCAGCCCCCCTGCCAGCCCCACAGGCAGCAGCAGCGCCAGCCCCCCAGCACCACAGGGGCACTCAATGCACTTCCTGAGGGGAAATGGCTCCTTGGTGTCCAGCTGCTAGAGTGAGAGCCAGGAGAGAGCAGTGTCTGGCTCACCGTGGGGGAGAGAAGAGACCTGGTGAGTGCGGATCTCCCTCAGCCTCCCCCACAAGGCTGGTCAGTTGTATTGTCACTGTGATAGTCAGTGCTTCCCTTCAGGCCCAGCCCTAGAGGGATCCGGGGTATGGGACAAATCCCCCTTTCCTCCCCAGGCCCTGCCCCACTCCACCCCTTCCCCAAGCCCCCACCCTCCCACCTCTTCCCGCCCTGCACCTTCCTGCCCCATTCCTCTCCCTCTCCCACTCTCCCTGCTCCTCCCCCTCCCCCCCAGCGCCTCCTGCACCCCACTGAACAGCTGATCACTGGCAAGTGTGAGGAGCTTGTCAGCAAGGCCTGTAGTGGGTGGGTGGGGGAGCTGGCTTCCAGTGGGCACTGAGCACCTTTTTTTCTCTCTGTTGGTTCTGCAGCCCCGTAGCTCCCATGGAGTCGCTGACTCAGCTCCTTTCACATGCTAGAGAGAGGAGCAGAACCAGGGCTATGGCTGATCTATGGGGCACCAGGTGAGTGGCAGAGGCTTCAGGTGCTGAGAGTTTGCCTGACCCCTCAGGGACACAGTGTGAGGTGGTGTCCCAGGCATCTCGATGAAAGGAGCAGAACAGAATTTACTTGGGGTGGGGAGAGAATTGAGAGTGTCTCAGGGGGTTGTACAGAGATATTGCCCGGGTGAGGGACTGGCTAAAACACAGGCCTCACTGTGAGCAGGATGTGAACCTGCGCAGGGGAACCCTATTGGATTTCAAGTCCAACGCCTTAACCACTCGGCCATCACAGCTGTGAGCACAAAACTGCCCCAATGCCAGAGAAACTGGTAAAGAATCACAATGCCCAGGTGTGAAGTCATCTGAACTACAGGATTCCCACAGCAAACCTGGCTCCCAAAGCACAGGGGGGATTTGGGGTTTGTTCTGTTTGCTTAGCCAGGTGCCACAGGAGTCTTTGCTGCTTTTACAAATCCAGACTAGCACAGCCCCTCTGATACTCCTAGTGACACTCTCCAATGGATCCCCATCCTCCACCCACCTTGAGCTAGGTAGGAGCGGATCATCATTATCCCTACTTGAGAGAGGGAGTAGCTAAGGCTGAGAAAGGAGAATCAACTTGTCTTAGGTCACACAGCCAGCCAGTGGCAGAGTTGGGAATAGGACCCAAGAGCCCTGATTTTGAAACTAACCATCAGATCGTGAATTTCAAACACTGAATGACCTGAATAAAGTGCTCTCAGATGAGCTCCAGACCAACAACAGTTCACAGTAATTATTCAGCAAGTATTTGAGGAGAACTGCAATGTTAGAGAGAATCATGAACTGCTCAGAGACCATTAATGCAGCAAAGCAGCAAAATTTGTCAACATATAACAGGTTATGACTTATTTCCTTGGTCTTTAAAGAGAACAACAAGGACCTGAATCTCCTCCCTGTCAATAACCCCCTGCTTAGCCAATCAGGGTAGAGACTGAGGACGGGAGGCTGAGGGTTCTCACCAGAGAGCCCAAAGGATGGCCCAGGTCACTGGTGGGGATCACTGCCTGAGCACTATTTCAGCCCCACATTTTGGGTGGACCTCCCACAGTGGGAGCTGCAGAGCACTCCTGCAACACACACACACACACACACACACACACACACACACACACACACACCCGCTCCTGGTGTTGGGAGGGGAACAGGTGAAAGGACAAAAGAAGCAAGAGACAAAGAGAAAGGAGGGAGGGATGGATGGAGGAAAAGGTGAAACAGAAAGGACAAACCCTAATGTCCCCACTGATTCTAAGGGACAAAATCCCAGGTGCGGAATAAAATTCTGCCTCCTTAAGTTCGTGTTTTCCATGCCTAGAATTCAACTGTCACCAGATGGATCAGACTGAACAGGTTTCAAACCTCGAGGAAGCTTCAACCTTCTAAACAGGGATGGCTGTTTTCTAGTAAAATCAGGAAAAGGGAAGGAGAAAACTCGAAAAAGGTTCCTCTTGGCACTCATGTCCGTGAACCCGAATACTCGCTCAGTCCTCAAAGAGAGACCTGGAGAAGGAGACTTGCTGAAGCAAAGCCACAGGGGTCTCTGAGGTTTCCCTGGCCCCTCGCCCCTGTCCTGCCTGGCTGATGTCAGCATCTCTCTGTGAGGTCACCACCTCCCCACCACCTTTGACCAATAGTCTGAGGTCCTGCAAAAGGCCTTTGTGATGTCACTGCCACATCCCTCCCTTGCTGTGCTAATGTCCTGCCCCTGGCCAGGCACTTTGGAGGTTTGAGCTACTCCCTGTGGATCACCCCACTCAAGGAGCCTTTGTTCTAGGCAGCAAGCTGGCTAGACGGGAAAACATCAGATGCTGCTCCCAATGCTACACTCAGTTTTTCAGAAATTAGTCGACTTTATGGCCAGAAGAGACCATTAGAGCATCTAACCTGACCCCCTGCATATCACAGGCCTCCTGTATGACACAATATCTACTTTGGGGGCAAACACATTCCAGAAAGATAGCTAGTCTTCATGAAATGACATCAGGACATGGCAAATCCACCACTTTCCTTGGGAGATTGTTCCTGTGGTGAATCTTCCTCGATGTTGAATATTTGTGCCTTAGTTGTAATATGAATTTGTCTCTTTTCACCTTCCAGCCATTGGGTCTTGCTATGCCTTTCTCTGCAAGATTAAAGAGCCCTTTAATGCCCCATCTTTTCTCTCCATTAAGGCCCTTCAACACTTCAATGAAGTCACCTTTCAATCTTCTTTTGATAAGCTAAACAGGTTGAGCTCGTTCAATAGCTCACTAGAAGGCATTTTTCTCCAGCCCTCAGAACACTTCGTGGCTCTTTGGTCATCAGATTCCTGAACTGCAGCTGGATGTGGTTCTTGTTCTTCTGCACAACATAGCTCCTGGAGAAGAGGGATCTGCAAATGTACATTCGTATGATACCTTTGTTTAACTGATGAAAACATAAACTAGACACTTAGAGGATTGGATCTGATTTCAGCTGATGGACAGCTTTGCTAGGTTTTTATGCATTTGGACAGCAAAATGTTGAGTGTTTACATTGATATCAAGCACTCCTGTATAGAGGAGCCCCTGAACAGAATGGAGAATGGAAATGAAAATGTTTAACTTTTTTTTAAAAAAAGAAAGAAGGTTATAAGAGAACATGGGGGTTTGAACTGAGGACTACGTGAAAACTGCAGTTAAGCACTCTAACACTGAGCAATATCCCCAATGACAACAGGAGTATGGAATCGTGATGTCCAGGACTTTGAAGGACAAACCCTGATTCATCGAGCTCCTTTGCCATTCCCAGACCACAGGTGGTTTTCAAAATGGGGTTTGATTAAACTTCTTAAATGTGGTAAACACCACAGCTTGCACACCCACCGATATAGCTTCTCCCACTGACATAGCTGCCACCTCTTGGGAAGTGGATTAACTACACCCCCAGGAAAACTCTCTCCCATCAGCCTAGAGCAGTGGTTCTCAAACTGTGGGGCAAGACCCCAAAGTGGGTCATAACCCTGTTTTAATGGGGTCGCCAGGGCTGGCATTAGACTTGTTGGTGCCTGGGGCTGAAACCAAAAGTCTGAGCTCCACCACCAAAGGCTGAATCCCTCAAGCTCTGGTTTTGCCCTCCCCCAACTGGGGCAGGGCTCAGGCTTTGTCTCCTCTGCCTGTGCCCAGTGTAGAGGGGCTTGGTCCCTCTTTCTAGGGTCATGTAGTAAGTTTTTTGTTTTTTGGGGGGCAAAAAGGGGTTATCGTGAAAGGAAGTTTGAAAAACCCTGGCATAGAGCCTCTGAGTATGTCTAGACTTGGCTCCCTGAGGTAGATCAGACACTGAAAGTAAAGCCATGGAGACACCACACCCCAGCCTGGCCTAGCAGGCAAGAATCAAACCTCCACAGACAAGTACCTGTTGCTTTTTAACCCATCTCCCTAAGCCCTCAGCCACCACCACTTAACAAAAGGACTTTTCTACATGATGGTTCTGGTCTCACTGAAGGGTCATTTCCAATTGTTTGCTCAGACCAGCATTAGGGGAAATGGTGCCCTGGGCAAAGCTTGTACTTTGGCACTTCCCCATTGCCCCTGGACGATCCCCTCCCCCTTTACCGCTAGCTCCTGCACTCCCAACCCTTGCGCCTCCTTCACCCCTAACTCCTGCCCCCTCCTGTGCCCCCCTTTGTTCCAGTGCTGGGAGCCCCGCACTTGTTCTCCCTTTCCCTGGGCTTTGGCATCACTAGCCCCTGATTAGCGAGTAGGGTTCAGTGGTCCCCAAAATGTGGGGCATGACTCCTAGGGGGACACAGAGGAACATTCATGGAGTCAATGAAATCAATTGAGCTTCTTCAGTCTCTCACTGTAGACATTTCCCTTGTTTTTAAAGGCAAAAATCCTGATCTTTCCAACGGGAGCTGCTGCTTCAATGTTCAGTTTGGGGAGGGATTTGGCTGCACTCAGAGATCTGCCTGCGGGTTACAATCTGCGATCCGAAGGGCCGAACCAAACAGCGTTTAGATGGGACTGTTAGTGCCGCCCCCGTGTGGCCAAAGACTAGAACTGACCAGCAGAGTTTACAGCTGGAGCCTGGGGCCTTGTCTACACTACAAGACTATTTCGAATCTACTTAAGTCGAATTTGTGGATTCGACCTTATGAAGTCGAATTTGTGTATCCACACTAAATACAGTAATTCGAACTTCTGAGTCCACATTAAGGGAGCCGGCGTCGACTTTGGAAGCGGTGCACTGTGGGAAGCTATCCCACAGTTCCCGCAGTCCCCGCTGCCCATTGGAATGCTGGGTAGAGCTCGCAATGCCTGCTGGGGGAAAAAATGTGTCGAGGGTGGTTTTGGGTTACTGTCGTCATTGAACCGTCAATCACGCCCTCCCTCCCTGAAAGCGCCAGCGGGAAATCTGTTCGCGCCCTTGTCTGGTCGGTTACAGCGCGGACGCCACAGCACTGCGAGCATGGAGCCCGCTGCGATCATCGCTGCACTTATGGCCGTTGTCAACTCCTCGCACCTTATCGTCCACCTCTTCCACAGTCAGCTGCTGAGAAACCGGGCGAGGAGGCTCCGGCAGCGCGGTGAGGAGAGTGGCGCAGACCTCTCAGAAAGCAGGGTACGCCGGGCAGTGGAGATCATGGTGGCAATGGGTCACGTTCATGGTGTGGAACGGCGATTCTGGGCCCGGGAAACAAGCACAGACTGGTGGGACCGCATAGTGCTGCGGGTCTGGGATGACACAGAGTGGCTGCGAAACTTCAGGATGCGTAAGGGCACTTTCCTTGAACTGTGTGACTTGCTGTCCCCTGCCCTGAAGCGCCAGGACACACGCATGCGAGCAGCCCTGAGTGTGCATAAGCGAGTGGCCATAGCTCTCTGGAAACTAGCAACGCCAGACAGCTACCGGTCAGTAGCGAACCACTTTGGCGTGGGCAAATCTACCGTGGGGGTTGCTGTCATTCAAGTAGCCCACGCAATCGTTGAGCAACTGCTCTCAAAGGTAGTGACTCTCGGAAATGTCCAGGTCATCATAGATGGCTTCGCCGCGATGGGATTCCCAAACTGCGGTGGGGCTATAGATGGGACTCACATCCCTATCCTGGCACCAGCCCACCAGGCCAGCGAGTACATTAACTGAAAGGGCTACTTTTCAATGGTGCTGCAAGCTCTGGTGGACCATAGGGGACGTTTTACCAACATCTTCGTCGGGTGGGCGGGCAAGGTTCATGACGCGCGTGTGTTCAGGAACTCTGGTCTGTTCAAATGCCTCCAGGCAGGTACTTTCTTCCCGGACCACAAAATAATGGTTGGGGATGTGCAGATGCCTACAGTGATCCTCGGGGACCCGGCCTACCCACTAATGCCCTGGCTCATGAAGCCCTATACAGGCGCCTTGGACAGTGAGAAGGAACTCTTCAACTATTGGCTGAGCAAGTGCAGAATGGTGGTGGAGTGTGCTTTCGGACGTCTCAAGGGGAGATGGCGGAGCTTACTGACTCGCTCGGACATCAGCGAAAAGAATATCCCCGTAGTTATTGCTGCTTGCTGTGTGCTCCACAATCTCTGTGAGAGCAAGGGCAAGACCTTTTTGGCCGCTTGGGAGGTTGAGGCAAATCGCCTGGCTGCTGTTTACGATCAGCCAGACACCCGTGCCGAGAGAATATCCCAGCGGGAAGCGATGTGCATCCGGGAGGCTTTGAAAGCTAGTTTCCTCGCAGAGCAGGGTAACCTGTGACTGTCCACTTGATTTTAAGAGAGCCTGATCATGGGCCTGTGTCTGTATGTGTCGAGTTAGATCTGAGCTCACAAACCCGGTTCTCCAAATTTCCCCCACTTGCAAAGCACGATTTAAAACTAATGAAATGTTACAGTAATTAATAATAAATCTTTCGTTGACTTTGCATTTTTGTTTCTTGGTTGAAACACGGAAGCATACTGTGCTGGGTTCAGTGTGCACTGATGTACAGACCGGTTGTCCAAAACAGGACGGACAGCCTCCTGCTCCTACATAGGTCTGTGGGGTGGGGGACGGTTTACGGTGGTTGTGCATGTAGGGGTGGGTTTGCAGGAAGGGGCGAGGGGTGCCGTCTTTGGATAGGGGTTTGCATGACGGCTGTGGGCTGTGGGTTTGGGCGTTGGAAGGGGTGAGGGGTGTGGGGGAAGGGTGAGTATCTGTCCCTGGATGAGGGCTCTTTTTGGGGCTCAGGGCAGCGGGGAGGATCGTGGCTACGGTCGAAGTGCATGTTAAGGGAAGCCTGCCTTTACATTCGGGGATGGCAGGCACCAGGACCCTGGACAAGCATACACATCAACGAAAGACCCGGGGCAGCATACACCACACAGACTGACCCTGGTGCCTAGTGACTGCAGTCTGTGTGTGCCCTGCAGTTGACCCTGCCCCCAAGTCTGTACCATGGTACTGTGGGCTATGCACTGCAATTACAATTCCCCCCCTACACACACACACAAAGTCTTCTGACACGAGAAACGTGACGGAAACAGTGAGTAACAGCAAACCGCTTTTAATAATGTAGTACACAGTGGGGGGTTGAAACTTGGAGTTGGGACTGGGTGATGCTGTAAGGAAAGAACTTGTACAAATTTACAGCGAGAGGTGTCGTGAACCTGAGCGCTCTGCTGCGGTGCAGTGACAGTTCTCACGGCCCCTACCGCCCCTCCTTCTTGTAACTTTGGGTGAGGGGGGGACAGGACTTCTTGGCGTTGGAGGGCGGTTGCAGATGCAGTGCAGGGGGGCTCTCTCCTCCTGCCTGCGGTCCTGCAGAACATCTACAAGGCGCCGGAGCGTGTCCGTTTGCTCCCTCATTAGACCAAGCAGCGTTTTAGTCGCCTGCTGGTCTTCCTGCTGCCACCTATCCTCCCGTTCGATGTGTGTGCGATGCTGCTGACACAGGGTCTCCCTCCACTGTCTCTGCTCTGCCGCCTCCGCTCTGGAGCAGGCCATCAGTTCCTGGAACATGTCGTCCCTAGTCTTTTTCTTTCGCCGTCTAATCTGAGCCAGCCTCTGCGTGGGGATGCCGGGCAGTCCGGGAAGGAGCCAAGCTGTGTGATGCGAAAAAGTAGGTGATTCCCTTGAACACATACATGTTTGCCAACAGTGAACACAGTCTAGTCAGTTTCAGTGAACAAGACCATACAGGGCACCAAGTCTCAGGAGATCTCAGAACCAGTTCGAGATTTCGGAATACGCTCTCATTGGCGGCGCCATTGCACTGGAGAGCGCACAAGCGAGGAAAGACAGCTGCATCCCTCTTGCACAAAGTCCTGGTAAGCCTTACAGTACATACTGCTTATCAGTTAGTGGATAGCTGTGCTCTCCTGCTAAAGGCAATGTGCAAAGCAGAAAGGATTAGCCTTTTGCAGCCCCTCCCGCCAGTGCACGGGAACGATCAATGGATGCTTGTTCTCTGTGGCCTCTAGCACGTGGCTGTTAGGCGAGGGTCATTGTTATGCAACCTAATTGTAAACCATTAACAATAGTAACACTACACTAATTGCCCTACTTAGATGCAGTATTTGCAGAATGAGATCACCCTGAGGCGGGTCACTCGTGCGCAGAAAGACAGGATGTTACGGGACGCACTGCACAGACCAGGACCATATGCAGCAATGCTAGTAGAGGCGATGATTCCTCTGTATATTCGGATGTCCTGGCGTGGAAGAGTCTGCTTCCACGGAGCGCCCAACAAGGCACCTCTTCCGACGAACCTCCTGCGGAGGCTTTGCGAGGAACTGAATGACACCTTCATGGAATTGTCGATAGAGGATTATTATTCTATCCCCATTTGTGTGGACCTTCTTTTCATATAGTTTAATATTTAGAATTTTGTAAATACTGTTTCTATTTTTTCTATAACAATGTTATAAAAAATAAATGTTTATACGTGTGTAGCACTTACCGCCTGATCCTTCCCTGATTCTGAGTCCGGGTTAATGGCAGGAGGTTGGTAGGGGATCTCTGTGAGGGTGATGAAGAGATCCTGGCTGTCAGGGAAAGCGGGAGTGTGTTCGCTGTCGCCTGCGCCGTCCTCAGAAGACCCTTCCTCATCTTCCCCATCGGCGAACATCGAGGAGGAACTGTCCCGGTACACTATTCCGTCCCCGGAGTCCACCGTCACTGGTGGGGCAGTTGTGGCAGACCCACCTAGAATGGCATGCAGTGCCTCATAGAAGCGGCATGTCTGGGGCTGTGCTCCGGAGCGTCCGTTTGCCGCTCTGACTTTTTGATACCCTTGTCTTAGGTCCTTCACTTTCACGCGACACTGCATCGCATCCCGGCTGTATCCTTTGTCTTTCATGGCTTTAGAGACCTTCTCGAAGGTCTTCGCGTTCCGCTTGTTGGAGCGCAGCTCCGAGAGCACAGACTCCTCGCCCCACACAGTGATCAGATCCATGACTTCCCGGACAGTCCATGCTGGGGACCTCTTTCTATTCTGGGATTGCCCAGACTCCTCTGCTGGAGAGCTCTGCATCGTTGCAGGTGCTGCGGAGCTCGCCCCGATGTGCAACCAGGACGTCAGATTCAAAGTGCCCAGACAGGAAAATGAATTCAAATTTTCGCGGGTCATTTCCTGTGTGGCTGGCCAGAGAATCCAAGCTCGGACTGCTGTCCAGAGCGTCAACAGAGTGGTGCAGTGTGGGATAGCTCCCGGAGCTACTAAGTTTGATTAGCATCCACACCAAGCCTAATTCGAGCTAGCCATGTCGAATTTAGCGTTACTCCACCTGCCGGGGTGGAGTACCAAATTCGAACTAAAGAGCCCTCTAGTTCGAATTAAATGGCTTCCTGGTGTGGACGGTTGAGCGGTTAGTTCGAATTAACGCTGCTAAATTCGAATTAAAGTCCTAGTGTAGACCAGGCCTGGGACGCTCCTGAACAAACTGGGCACGAAGCCTCTCGCGTGTGACCCTCGCCGTGCAGCAGGAGGCAGAGGGAAGCTGATTGTCAGGGCTCAGGGCTGCTCCCTGCCATGCTGAGCCGGTGTCTGTGCTAAGTTCGGCATCAATCAGGTGATTCTGGGCAGTTCGGGGTCCCCGGGCTCCCACAGGAGGGTGAAGCAGGCTAGAGCTGCAGGGTGACAGTGGGGTTGCTGCCCCTGTGAACAGCTGCTGTAGCACCGCCTGGGCAGGACAGGGAGAGCCAGTTATACCCTCCCCCCCAGCCTGTATTGGGGGATGGGAGCACTCACACCCTGGGGACCCACCCACCAGAGATCTAGTGGGGGGAGAGTGGCACCCACACACCCAGGATCTTGTAGGGGGGGACAAGGGCATCCACACTCTGGGATCCTCTGCAGAGGGACGGACACCCACACATCCAGGATTCTGTATGGGGGGCAGAGGTACCCGGACACCTGGGCTGGGGGATGGGGGGCACCGAAACATCCAGGATCTTACCTGGGAGGACAGCGGCGCCTGCAGCTCGAGATGAGATGGGGGCTGGGGAAGAAGGAGCATTTCCCAGTTCCAGGCTGTCCCCGTCTGGCCAAGGCACAGAGCTCACAAGCAGAGTTTAAAGCTCCAGCTGCCAGGCTATGAAACAAGCCGGGCTCTGTGGCTGGTGCCTGTGATCCCAGCTCCTGGGGAGGCTGAGGCTGGCGGATTGCTTGAGCTCAGGAGTTCTGGGTTGCAGGGGGCTGTGCCGATCGGGTGTCCGCACTAAGCTCGGCATCAACATGGTGATCCCAGGGAAGCTTGGGGTCCCCAGGTTGCCTAAGGAGGGGTGAACCGGCCCAGGTCAGAAATGGAGCAGGTCAAAACTCCCATGCTGATCAGTAGTGGGATCGCACCTGTGAATAGCCCCTCCAGCGTAGCCTGGGCAAGACAGTGAGACACAGTCTCTTTTTATACAGACACCCCCCGCAGAGCCTGGAGGGGGGATGGGAGCACCCACGTGATGGGGATTCTGACTTGGGGGGAGGGACACACCCAAGCAACACAGATCTTGAAAAGGGGAACAGAGACACCCACAGATCCCGGATGGGGGCAGGCAGGGGAAACCACACACGGGAGCTAGTTCATGGGGTGGGGGACAGAGACGCCCACCAGAGATCCTGGATGGGAGCACCCACATGATGGGGATCTTGAACTGGGAGGAGGGAAGCACCATGTACCAGAGGTTCTGAAGGGGGAACAGGGACACCCACACACCAGGTGTCTTGCAGCAAGAGCTGCGGTCTTCATTTACACAAGGCAGTGATGGGGATTTAACCACGTCCCTTGCGGAGCTTGTTCCACTAGATGATTAGCCTCATTCAACACTACAAGTTTATATCGAATTTAGCAGCGTTAAATCACATTAACCCTGCACCCATCCACACAATGAAGCCCTTTATATCGATCTAAAGGGCTCTTAATACTGGTATCTGTACTCCTCCCCGACAAGGGGAGTAGCACTGAAATCGGTATTGCCATGTCGGATTAGGGTTAGTGTGGCCACAATTCGACGGTATTGGCATCCAGGCGCTATCCCACAGTGCACCATTGTGACCGCTCTGGACAGCAATCTGAACTCGGATGCACTGGCCAGGTTGACAGGAAAAGCCCCATGAACTTTTGATTTTCATTTCCTGTTTGCCCAGCGTGGAGCGCAGATCAGCACAGGTGACCATGCAGTCCCAGAATCCAAAAAGAGCTCCAGCATGGACCGTACGGGAGATACTGAAGCTGATCTCTGTATGGCGAGATGAATCTGTTCTATCAGAACTCCGTTCCAAAAGACAAAATGCCTAAACATTTGACAAAATCTCCAAGGCCATGATAGACAGAGGCCACAACAGGGACTCAACACAGTGCTGAAACTTAAGGAGCTGTAGCTATCCCACAGTTCCCCTCACTCTCCGAAAACCATTTGAATTCTTGGCTGAGTTCCCAAAGCCTGATGGGTCAAAAACATTGTTGCGGGTGGTTCAGGGTATATGTCGTTGCCCGCCCACCCCGTGAAAGCAAAGGGAAAAAATCATTTCTCGCCTTTTTTCAGTGTCACCGTATGTCTACTGGATGCTGCTGGCAGACGCAGTGCTGCAGCGCTACACAACACCATCCCCTCCCTTCCCTTCCCGGTACTACAGGACTGATGTTATGGTAGGACTGATATCTGTCATTGTCATCCCGTGAGTGCTCCTGGCTGGCCTTGGTCAGGTCAGCTGGGGGTGCCTGGGCAAAAATGGGAATGACTCCCAGGTCATTCTCTTCTTTAAGCTTTGTCTAATGGAGATTCAGTCCTGCCTGGAATATTATAGCAGCTGGAGGCTGCCTTCCCTCCACCTTTGAGCTCTACTTGCAGAGGCAATAAAGTCAGTGTTGTTTCAAATTCCTGCATTCTTTATTACTTCATCACACAAATGGGCGGATAACTGCCACGGTAGCCCAGGAGGGTGGGGAGGAGGAAGCAATGGGTGGGGTTGTTGCAGGGGCACCCCCTAGAATGGCATGCAGCTCATCATTTCTGCGGGATGTCTGGGGCTCTGACCTGGAGCGGCCGTTTGCTTCTCTGGTTCTTTTGTAGGCTGGTCTGATAGTCTAGACAGGACTGACCCTCCCTTTAGACAAAACTTAAGGGAATGACCTGGGGAGTCATTCCCATTTTTGTCCATGCACCCCCAGCCAACCTCACCAAGGCCAGCCAGGAGCACCCATGACAGCAGCAAACGGTACAGTATAACTGGCAACTGTCATTGTCAACTTGCAAAGCAGCAGTGGGACGGTATGGCTGGTAACCATCTCTGCTAACTTGCAAAAGGCAAGGGGATGCTGCTGTGTAGCGCTGCAGTATCGCGTCTGTCAGCAGCATCCAGTAGAGATACGGTGACAGTGAAAAAAGGCTGAACGGGCTCCAGGGAAAAGGGCGTGAAATGATTGTCTGCCGTTTCTTTCACGGAGGGAGGATTGACTGACATTTACCCAGAATCACCCACAACACTGTTTTTGCCCCATAAGGCATTGGGATCTCAACCCAGAATTCCAATGGGTGGGGGAGACTGCGGGAACTATGGGATAGCTATGGGATAGCTACCCACAGTGCAACGATCTGGAAATCGACAGTAGCCTCGGTACATGGACGCACACCGCTGAATTAATGTGCTTAGTGTGTCCGCGTGCACTCGACTTTATACAATCTGTTTCCAAAAAACAGTTTCTGTAAAATCGGAATAATCCTGTAGTGTAGACATACCCTGTGATTAATAACTTTGGTGGCTAAATGAAAGGCTGATGGTTCAAACCCAGGTGAAGATGGAGGTTTTTTTTTTAGTGATGAGAATCCAGTACATTTTAACAGGCAGAAAATCTCCTCAATGCTGCCCTAACCTCATTGGGCAAGCATAAGTGGTCCTTTTGCCAAATGCATTGGTGGTATAGTGGTGAGCATAGCTGCTTTTCAAGTAGTTGACTTGGGTTCAATTCCCAGCCAATGCAGGCATGTGATGTCTTCTCTGCTAGGAATTGGTTTAATTTCAGTCACGTTGTATCAGTTTATCAATAGAATGAAAGAATCAATGTCTAGCAGGTCATTCAACACAGAAGAAAGGGGCGGGACTATACAATGAGCTGTTGGAGTTATCCTGGTATTACAATATTTGGTTTATTTTTTTTTTAATTTCTTTACTTCCCTCTCCCTTTTAGACTCAGAGCCTTTAAGGTCAGAAGGGACCAGTGTGATCATCTAGACCGACCTGCTGCACCTTGCAGGCCAAAAGACCCCACCCACCCACTCCTGTAATAGACCCGGGAGGGGAGGCAGCTCTGTGCTCTGCCCCTCCCCCAGGCAGCACATGGAGGCCCTCTGCTCCCCTCCCCCCATGGGTGTGCAGAGATGTGCCAGCAGCACTAAGGTGGCTCCCTGCCCACTCTGCCTCAATCCCTCCGTGCCACTCCCAGAAATGGCCGGCATGTCCCAGCATCCCCTGGGGCGGGGGGAGTGTCTCCATTCACTGCCCCTGCCCCGAGTACCAACTCCGCAGCACCCATTGGCCAGGAACTGCAGCCAATGGGAGCTCTGGGGGCGGCACCAGCAGGCAGCGGCGCACAGAGACCCCCTGGCCCCGCCCACCTAGGAGCTGCTGCCGGAGGGTTGTGTGTACCAGACACTTTGGGAGCTGCAGTGCCCAGGGTAAGCGCCACCCCTCCTGCACCTCAACCCCCTCCCCCAGCACAGAGCCCGCACCCCGCACCCAAATTTCCTGCCAGAGCTTTGCTTGTTTCCTTTCACCCAAAACCAACCTTCTTCTCCGGGGCTGCAAGTAGCCATCCCGGGGAAGCCAAGAGGCAGGCACAAGATTCTGCCTCCCAGCAGCCAGCCGCACCTCCCTGACTTTAGTCCCAGGCTTGGATCTCCTGAATGATGAGAAACATCCTTGGCTGCTACCCAGGGACAGCAGCTTCTGGTGACATACCAGGGCTGGGATGTGAGGGGAATGTTGCATGGACTTTATCATACAGGCCCCATCTTGCTTCTCAGAGCCCACAGGCGAGAATCTAGAGAAGGGTGAATCATTTCTCAGCTGCATTCTCAGGAGTAGCCAGTAGCCGTCCTTGACCAGAGACCCAGGGGAGCAACCACAGCAGTTCTGCAGGGAGCTCTGGCTGCCAGGGGATCCAGCTAGGAGAGGGAGTGCTGGGGGCTCTGCAGTTTTTGCAGTGGGGCTGTCTCAGGAGTCACAGGGGGCTTTGTTGGGGGGGTGGGGAAGTAGGGACTACAGGATGTGAGGCTGGCTGAAATGAAACTGCACAAAAAACCTCCCCCTTTGCTCCAGCTAAGGCCCTACTTTGGCCTCTCCCGCTTTCATAAATATCTCCATATCTTTCCCAGCTCTCAGAAACCCCCTCTCTCCCATGGGTATTTTCACGGTTTCTTCCTTTTTTCATGGAGAGAGAGAGAGAAAAAACAAACCTATTAATCTGAGCTACCGACACAGTTCACAGCATGAAATACACAATTTTGTGTTCAATGAGTTGTGTTCATTTATATAACATGAAAAATATGTTTTGGTCAATGCATGAAAACCTCACTGCATTGAACAACCCACTGGATATAGTTAATGTACTACAGAATATTTAAAGAAGTTAAGAAAGATGTGCTTATAAATTAACATGTTGTGCCATTTACACACGCACAAGACACAGAAGAAACTGAAATCTGAGCTACTAAAATTTCCATTTTCTCACAGCATTTTAGTTCTCAATATTGTTTTAATTTGCTTATTTTTTTGGAACTAGAAATGAGGAAAGAGGAAGTCAGTGGAATTACTGCAGTGAAGGATTAGTCTCATTATTTGTCAATAACAAAACCTTTGTTAACAGAGAGTTAACTTTGACTGTCAAGTATCAGAGGGGTAGCCGTGTTAGTCTGGTTCTGTAGAAGCAGCAAAGAATCCTGTGGCACCTTATAGACTAACAGATGTTTTGCAGCATGAGCTTTCGTGGGTGAATACCCACTTCTTCGGATGCAAGCAGTGGAAATTTCCAGGGGCAGGTTTATATATGCAAGCAAGAAGCAAGCTAGAGATAACAAGGTTAGTTCAATCAGGGAGGATGGGGCCCTGTTCCAGCAGCTGAGGTGTGAACACCAAGGGAGGAGAAACTGGTTCTGTAATTGGCAAGCCATTCACAGTCTTTGTTTAGTCCTGAGCTGATGGTGTTAAACCTTCCAGAACATCAACTTCAGTAAAACTCAAACTCTGGAAAAACAGGGAATACAGAGTGAGGGTACATGCCCAGATAACCTTAACTCTGCCCTCTAGAAGAGAATCCCTGATAGCATATGAGAACAAGGAAAGGTTTGGGGACAAATTACAGCTACTTCCCAAGAGTTTGTTTCTTCTGTAATTAATTGATCCTGGCCCCATCAATTGATCCTGGCCTGGTGTCTGGCTGTGGAATTTACTGTTTACTATTTTTATCCCAGCATATTTAAAGGCAAAACTGCTTTACAAAAGCTCCTTTATTCTAGGTGATACAAACAGGTCACTTCCCAGCTATTTCAAGGAGATGGAATTTTCCTGACCCACAGGGAACTTAAACTAACATGCTCAAGATCACACATTCCTTAGGAGAAAACGAAGGGGGAAAAAACAAACAAAACCCACCAAACCGTTGCTGTTTCTACCCAAATGATCAATGAGACCAGAAAGGGAGACTGTGCAATTAACTGTCTGGGACTACACTGACTCTGCAGTTACTTGGATGCAGACACACCCAGCTCTATGGTTGGGAAACGTACAGAGACTCTGCTGCTGCTCATGAACTAGCAGCACATGACCTCTGAACAGCTGCCATTCGAATGTATCTGAAAGTCACAAGGAACAACGATCTGTGTTAAAGGAAGGCTGCCATTTATTAGAGCCCCAGTTGATGCCGTGTGCACAAACAGAGGATTGAATGTGTAACAGGGAGTTTGGTAAATCTTGGTTATTTTAGTTTTGTAACAGGCTCCTGTCCACCTCCAGTAGAGTTTTCAGTCCCAATGGCAACTTACTTACCAAATGTAATACAGACTAGTCCATGCCTCCCACGTGGATGTGGTTCTTGTTCTTCTGCACATTGTAGCCCGTGGAGGACAAGGACCTGCAAATGTGTCTTCACGGGCCTTTGTTTAGTTGATGAAAACACAAATTAGACACTTAGAGGATTGGAACTGATTTCAGCTGAGGGACATGTTTGCTAGGTTTTTATGCATTTGCACAGGAAAATGTTGAGTGTTTCTGTTTATTTCAGGTATCCCTAGTCAGTGGAGCTCCTGAACATAATGGAAATGGATATGCAATTATTACCACTGTTGAAGGACCAGGCTTTTAAGGGGGCACTTGGATTTGAACCAAGGACCACTTGAACTGCAGTCAAACACTCTACCACTGAGCTATACCCACTGACAATTACATGGGCAATGTCAGTGATCTTAAGGATCTTGAAACCTGAGAGTGGCGTTCGTTTCTTCCACACCAGTGTTGCTGTCTGTGCATCCCGGAGCTATGGGGTGAGTGGGGAAGGCCCACAACTAGCTTGTCAGTATCAACAAAGGAGCAGCCGACAGCAGGACCAACGAGACGTGCTGGTGGCCCATCAGGAAGAACCCACTCTCCCAGAGACTTCTTGGCGAGGGCACGGTACACAATGGGGGCTACCTACCCCCCACGTCCCAGCAAGGGTCTGTCTAGTCCCACTTCAGTGTTACCCAATTTGTAATCAGTCTTTGGCCCAGATTCCCTCCCTGAGCGGCACCAGCACATATCTGGGCCCCCTGCTAGTGTTAAATCTGCCGTGAGCTGGGACCCAGCTTGGCAAAGAGCCTGCAGCCCCCTCTGTGCTGGAGAGTGAGAGCAACCTGGCACTGGGCAGGGCAGCCCTGAGGGAATGAACCCAATGGGCCCGTGAGGCCCTGATCCAGAACCTCTGCCAGGCAGCTTGTGCTGCTCGGGCGTCTCTAGTCTCCAGCGAGGATTCAAAGCTTCTCTGCTCCAGGGGAACCCCTGGGGGAGGGAGGCAGGGCTCCTGCAGGATAAATCTTCCTGCTGGCAGAGCTCCGGTCCCCTCCTCATGGGCACAGGGCGTTGCACACGGCACCCACCACATGCACACACCCCTTTGTGGGGAGAATCAGCTCCGGGATATTGGGGTCAACCCCCCCCCACCTCCTCCCTGCAAACCTTCTCCTGGCTTCAGTGAGGAAATGGGGGCGTGAGGGGCTAGTGCGGTAACAGCAGCAGCGTGGCCGTGGGGCTCGGCCGGTGGCTGGGGCCAGTCATAGAATCATAGAATCATAGAATTCAAGATCAGAAGGGACCATTATGATCATCTAGTCTGACCTCCTGCAAGATACAGGCCACATAAGCCGATCCACCCACTCCTTAAGCAAGCGACCCCTGCCCCATGCTTCGGAGGAAGGCGAAAAACCTCCAGGGCCACTGCCAATCTACCCTGGAGGAAAATTCCTTCCCGACCCCAAATATGGTGGTCAGCTGAACCCCGAGCATGTGGGCAAGACTCTCCAGCCAGACCCTCTGGAAAAAGGCTAACAATATCCTATCATTGACCCATTGTACTAATTACCAGTGTGGCACTTTATTGACCTATTGACTAAGCCAGTTATCCTATCATACCATCCCCTCCATAAACTTATCTAGCTTAATCTTAAAGTCATGGAGGTCCTTCGCCCCCACTGTTTCCTTTGGTAGGCTGTTCCAGAATTGCACTCCTCTGATGGTTAGAAACCTTCGTCTAATTTCAAGCCTAAATTTCCTGACTGACAATTTATATCCGTTTGTCCTCGTGTCCACATTAGCACTGAGCTGAAATAATTCTTCTCCTTCCCTGGTATTTATCCCTCTGATATATTTAAAGAGTGCAATCATATCTCCTCTTATCCTTCTTTTGGTTAAAGAAAACAAACCGAGCTCCTCAAGTCTCCTTTCATACGACAGGCTTTCCATTCCTCGGATCATTCTAGTGGCCCTTCTTTGTACCCGTTCCAGTTTGAATTCATCCTTCTTAAACATGGGAGACCAAAACTGCACACAATACTCCAAATGAGGTCTTACCAACGCCTTATATAACGGGACTAGCATCTCCTTATCCCTACTAGAAATACCTCGCCTAATGCATCCCAAGACCGCATTAGCTTTTTTAACGGCCACATCACATTGCCTACTCATAGTCATCCTACGATCAACCAGGACTCCTAGGTCCTTCTCCTCCTCTGTTACTTCCACCTGGTGCGTCCCCAGCTTATAACTAAAGTTCTTGTTAGTCATCCCTAAATGCATAACCTTACACTTCTCACTATTGAATTTCATCCTGTTACTAATACTCCAGTTTACAAGGTCATCCAAATCTCCCTGGAGGATATCCCGATCCTTTTCCGAATTTGCAATACCTCCCAACTTGGTGTCATCCGCAAACTTTATCAGCCCACTCCTACTCTTGGTTCCCAGGTCAGCGATAAATAGATTGAATAAAATCGGACCCAAAACCGAACCTTGAGGAACTCCACTGGTAACCCCCCTCCAACCCGACAGTTCCCCCTTCAATACGACCCTCTGCAGTCTCCCCTTTAACCAGCTCCTTATCCACCTCTGGATTTTCATTTCGATCCCCATCTTTTCCAATTTAACCAGTAATTCCTCATGCGGTACCGTATCAAACGCCTTACTGAAATCAAGATATATTAGATCCACCGCATTTCCCTTGTCTAAAAAATCTGTTACTTTCTCAAAGAAGGAGATCAGGTTGGTTTGGCACGATCTACCTTTCGTAAATCCATGCTGTAATTTGTCCCAGTTGCCATCGGCCTCAAGGTCTGTAACCACTCTCTCCTTTAAAAATTTTTCCATGACTTTGCATACTACAGATGTTAAACTAACAGGCCTATAGTTACCCGGGTCACTTTTTTTCCCCTTCTTGAATATAGGAACTATATTAGCTAATCTCCAGTCAAACGGTACAACCCCCGAGTTTAGAGATTTATTAAAAATCATCGCTAACGGGCTTGCAATTTCACTCGCCAATTCCCTTAATATTCTAGGATGAAGATTGTCCGGGCCCCCCGATTTACTTCCGTTTAGCTGTTCAAGTTTGGCTTCTACCTCAGATACCGTAATGTCTACCCCCATATCTTCATTCCCATCAGTCCCTCTATCACTATTCCTTAGCCCTTCATTAGCCTCATTAAAGACCGAGGCAAAATATTCGTTCAGATATTGTGCCATTCCAAGATTATCCCTAATCTCCACTCCGTTTAAAGTTTTAAGCGGTCCCACTTCTTCCTTCTTGGTTTTCTTCCTATTTATATGGCTAAAAAACCTTTTGCTATTGGTTTTAATCCCCTTTGCTAGGTCCATCTCCACCCGGCTCTTTGCCTTTCTCACTGCTTCCCTACACCCTCTGACCTCAATAAGGTAGGTTTCTTTGCTGATCCCTCCCATTTTCCAGTCCTTGTACGCTTTCTGTTTTTTCTTAATCACCCCTCTAAGACGCTTGCTCATCCAACTCGGTCTAAAACTGCTACCTACGAGCCGTTTTCCCTTTCTCGGGATACATGCCTCTGACAACTCCTGCAACTTCAACCTGAAGTAACCCCAGGCATCATCTGCCTTTAGATCCCTAAATATGTTAGTCCAATCCACTTCCCTAACTAGTCGCCTTAATTTAGTAAAGTTAGCCCTTTTGAAATCGTAAACCTTAGTCTCAGATGCAATTTTGATTATCCTCCCATTTATTTTGAAACTAATTAGCTCATGATCACTCGAGCCAAGGTTGTCCCCTACAACTATTTCCTCAACAAGGTCCTCGTTACTCACCAAAATCAGATCTAAAATGGCATCCCCCCTCGTCCGTTCAGCAACTACTTGATGAAGGAATTCATCAGCTATCACGTCTAGGAAAAGCTGAGCCCTATTATTATTACTAGCATTTGTTTCCCAATCTATATCCGGGAAGTTAAAATCCCCCATGATCAAACAGTTCCTATTAGTATTTACCTCCTTAAAAACATTAAAGAGCTCTCTATCCATATCCAGGCTAGATCTCGTCGCCTGAGCATGAACCCAGCCGACCCCAGGAGATGGACCTGGGTCACCAGCCCAACCCACCATGTGGCTGCTGCCGCTGCCCTGTTAGTGCACAAGCTGCCACAGACCACGCTGGGTAGAGCCCCCAGCTGCAGGGGAGACGCCCCTGAGTGCCTGGCAGGGCCCAGCTCCTGGCTGACCTGCACTGCTGGGGGTCAGGGGGCTGGGTGACAGGGGGGCGTTGGCTCTGGGGTGGGACTGTCACTTCCCCCCTTGCCAAGCCAACAGGATCACAGCAAACGAAACCAGCTCGGCCGGCAGGGGAAGAGTTCAGTCCAGGGCATGGTGCATTCTGGGAGCAGGGGCGGTGCAGAGAAAGGGCAGATAGGGGGCAGCTCTGAACACTCCGCGCAGACCTGCCTGTCCTGTCCCGCAGCCCCTGGTACAGGGGGCTTTTCGCCATAGTTTTAATCAGGCCAATAAATTGAAACAAACCCCTGTTAAATCATTGCTCAGCCCGAGTCCTTCACCCACATTCCTTAGGGCATTGGGTGTTTCATTTCCTGCCTCCATTTCACACAGAGACACAATTTCCTTTGCACAGATCCGTGAACAGAAAAACCTCCCTGTGTCTCTGGTCTGAGCCAGGGCATTCGATTCCAGTGAACCCTTCTCTCCTGCAATGCGATGGTCAGACAGAGGGGTCGTGGCACCTGCATCCCTGCCAGGGAGATACTGGCTCGGCTCTTTCTTTCTGCTGCTGTTGTTAGTCCATGAAACATCAAGGATGGAATGCAAGACTGAGTTCATGCACCAGCCCCCTGAAAAAATTTCAGTGCCCCAGAGAAATCCTGCCACCTGCTATTGGAACGATGTGCTGGAGATTTGAATGGGAAAGGGACTGTCTGAATTGTCAGAGTGGGGAATGAACAACAATCTACAGCAATGTCGTTCACACAAACACACTCTAATCATGCTCCAGCCAGAAGGGAAATGGGCAGGAATTCTCACTGTTCAGCCAAGGACACACTTACGCTGATGCGCAGCCATGAGTGTGCTGGGGAAGCTGGTCTGAGCAAACAATTTGAAGTGACAATTCAGTGAGAACAGAATCATTATGTAGTGAATTGTAGTGTAGGTTAAGTAGTTGTGGCCAAGTGGTTAAGGCGCTGAACTAGAAATCCATTGGGGTCTTCCGCCGCAGGTTTGAGTCCTGTCAACTACACAAGCACTGTGCTGTTGTTGTTATTATTGTAGTCTTAGTACCTGGGCATCCACAGTGGGAACTGGAGCTAAATCTAGTTTCACTCTGTCTACAGTTAAAAGGCTGCTGTGGCACTGCTATAGCACTTTGGAGTAGACAGTGACTGGAGGGGTTTTCCCCAACCCTGTAATAGCTACATGGACAGAACAATTCTTCCTTTTTCTTTAGCACTATCTAACCCGGGCTTAGGTCACCTTAAATCTATGGGTTTGGAGTGGGGGCTTTTCACACCCTGAGAGACGTCGCTCTGCCAGTGAAGTGCCCAGCGTACACCAGCCCTTAGATCCCTCTTGGTATTTCAATGCAGGCACTGACCTGTGAGAGGAAAGCATCAGCTCACAAACACAGAGACTGAATTCCCTACATTTAATCTCGCTGCACTTTCCAGAAAGTCACGAAATTCAATTCATTCTTGCTAGGACAGAGACAAAATAAGTGACACTGAGTTTTTGGCTTGATTACATAGAATTAAGTGTTTAATTAATATAGTAAAAATCTGTACTGATTCCTCTAAATAACACCATAGCGTGAAATAGGAACAGAGATAAATCTTGTCAGTGACGACTAAGTTCGCAAATGATCTACCCATTGTTAATTTCCACGCTGCCCCCATTGGAGGTCTGGGCATCTCCAGTGTCATTGCTCTGCGTTCACCTTCCCCTAGAATTGTTCTCGGACATTCGACTTCCTCTGCGGCATGGGTCTCGGGTCACTTGCTGGAGGATTCCCTGCACCTTGAGGTCTTTAAGCCACAATTTGAGGACTTCAATAACTCAGACATAGGTTAGGGGTTTGTTACAGGAGTGGGTGAGTGAGATTCTGTGGCCTGCATTGTGCAGGAGGTCAGACTAGATGATCATAATGGTCCCTTCTGACCTTAAGTCTATGAATCTATGAATCTAGTCCCAAATTTGGAAAACGGTGCAGTTCAGAATGAGAATAGTGACCCCGTCTCCTTCCTGCACCTGCTCTACATTGCTCCACAGCAGCTTCTCCACCTGCAATCACCCCAGCACTGCAGTGCAGCTGCCCAGGGTTCAACAGGGGCCCCTTGCAAGGACAGTGGGTGCAGCTAACAGCCCAGTTTGCCTGGCCCTGAGGCAGCTGTAAAAAAGCAACACCCTTGCCCCAGAAGTACAGAGACTGAGTTCCTCAACTTTAACATCATGACCCCCAGTAGAAAGCCACACGTGTCAGTTGTATTTTCACAGGGAGATGCAAAAATCAAGTGACACCAATTTTTAAGTTGAGTAAATAAAGTTGAGGAGATAGTTATTAACCTCCCAAAAATATACTAAAGATCCCTCAACATAACACCTGAAGGTGAAATATGAACAGAGACAAACCTTGTCAGCAAAGGCTCATTTCCCAAACGATCCTCAAAATGTTACCAATTCCCACCCCTCCTCCACAGGAGCTCTGTGCAGTGTCACTGTTCTGCAGGCAGCTTCCCATTCAATGCTGTTGTGGGACATTCCCAGGCCTGGAAATGTACCAACGACAGAATTTGAAGAGCAAACCTGGCTCCCCGCACCAGGCGGGATTTGAGTGTTTTGTCCCTGTCACTTAGTCTTTGTCAATAGTACAGACGCCAGGGGCAGGACTCCAGGCTCTGCTTGAGGGATCCTGGCGCAGGGGCTGGGGCGGGGAGAAAGGATGGTAGATTCTGACCTGGAGAGGAGGTAATAATTGAAGGGGGCATTTTTTATTAGCCCCCTCCTGAGGGTCCCCAGGGCTGGAATTCTACATTCCACAGGCCAAATGAGGGGGTGACACTACTTGGTTAATGAAAACCAGTGCTCCAGGTGAGGTTTGAACTCACAACCTCAGCATAGCTCCTCTCAGCACTGCCCTATAAGTACTGTGTGCAAACCAATTGCGCCACTGGAGCACCTGTTAATTAGGATTCTCTGAGAGCCCTAGGTTGATACAGGCGAGGAGTGACCCCAAAACATTCTCAGTGGAGCTGAGAGCAGGTAGCAACAAGTGTTGTACTTGGTGGGGTGGATTCTTCTTAAGGCTTCCAGGCCCCATTTGACCCTTTTGTTCTTCCCTGTGTAATAACAGAGCTGGTTAAGACTCAATGGAGAGTCTTGCTGCAGACCAACAGATCTGAAATCACTGATAACCAGCTCTAAGCATTAGTCCTGCTTTGGGACAGTGTCTCTCATGCAACAAACTGCCCAGTCTGCACTAGCAGTGAGGCTCCCTCACTAACAGCTGAAATCAGGGAGAGCTGTGTGAAGTGCAGGGCCCCAGGGGTGCCTGGACAGGGGGGAACAACACCCCAGGTGCCCAGAGGAGGAGAGGTGTGTTGGGCTCCCGCCTGGGACTCTGCCTCCCTCCTGCCCAGCCCTGACTATGAAGCCTGGTCCTGGCCCTCCTTCCTTTAAATGCCATGTGAGCAAAAGGAAGAGTGTGGCAGCTGCAGGGACCAAAGTTGTGGACATCAGGTGAAGCAGCAAGAAACAACCATCCGGTCAACCCACAGGAATCTCTAGCCAGACTGTTAAGTTCTAGGACCCCAACCTATAGCCGCCCATTGAACCATCCAGACCAAAGACCTATCTCCAGTGGCCATCAGTCACCCAGCAGGAGGGAAAAATGTCACTTTAGTTCACCCTGAGAGAAGGTAACCAAACACATTGAGCTCCAGTGCTTTGTAGCAAAGCAATGTATCACCACGAGGTCCCACTGAGATTTGAACTCAGATTCCAGGATTCAAAGTCCTGAGTGCTGCCCATTACACCATGGGACCTGCTGCTATTTCATTTTCTAGACCCCTGTGACTCTCAGCTGGCTGGTTTGCACTCTGCACTTATTGCTTCCCACCATCAGCTTCCTCTCGCGGGTCTCTCTCTCCTCCTCCAGTGACTGTGGTCCTGCACTACCGGATCTGTGGGTCCTGCCCTCAGACCCCACATCCCCCTGCTTTGTCTCCGTTCCCTGCAGGCTGCAAAAATGTCAGGGGAGTCTGCTCCTCCCTTCACTCGGTGCTCCCGCTCATATCGGCCAACTGCAGCCTCATCTCCTGGAACTCGAGCAGCTGTCGCTTGATCCGGTCGTACAGTCACAGGCTGACTAGCTCCCCTGCCTGGATGCTCTTGTGGAAATCCCACAGGTGACACTGCAGGACTTTGCACTGTTGGTTTCTTTAATGTTGTGGTGTTTCCCCAGCATCCGGAACAAAGCAGCCAACTCCTCCCTCACCGACTCCCATCAATCCCCCTGGTTGCCATAGAACCCTCTGATGCTTTCCCGTTCTGCCAACACCTCCAGGCCTCACCCCCCTGCTCCTTTATCTTGCAAGCTCTGGATGTTCAGCTTCCAATATCCTCTGCCCTGGGTCAGGGAATTGCCCACATTGAGCACACGGTGAGAGCTGCGTGATCCGAACAGTCCATTGGCACCACCCTGCACTGGGCTGTCGACGTGCTCTCCTTCACGGAAATCCGGTCAATGCAACTCCTGGCCTGTCCCCGCAGAAAGGTGTATCCCCTCTGCGGCTGGTGTGAGCTCAGGTCAGAGGAATAGGAGGCTACCGCCCGCCCTCCACTGGTTCCACTGTGGAGAAACACGTCCTCTAAGCCGACCTCACTACAGACCTGCGCCAGGTAGTGCTCATCATAGAAGAGTTTCCTCTGACAGTCAGGAAAACAGGGCCAGCAGTCCTCAGGCCGGAGCAACAATTGAAATCCTCCCCAACACCAAACACTGTGCTGTCCAGAGGAAAGGAGACAGTTCCTTCATAGAACTTTCCTTTTAGGCCTTAATTGGGGACCATACACACTAATATAGCCATAACCAGTGCTGCAAAGCCCACCAGTAATGCCCTCCCTGGTCAGAGCTCCAGCCCCTTCTGTACTCGCACCATGAATGTGAAGAACAAGACTCCAACCCCATCATTCTTCACTGCCCTGGAGGACCAGAGAGATGGGCCCTTCCACCAATCACCATCAAACTACCCTAGAGTTGTTAATGTGCATTTTATGAACACCCACCCTGTCCAAGTCCAGCTGCTCCAAGGCAATGAACACTCAACATCTCCTCCTGGGCCCCCAAATCCCTGCCACCTGGCCACTTTCACAGATGCCCCTTCCAGGGCACTGCCCTCCCTCAGCTGCACAGAAGAGTTTTCATCCCCTGTTCCTGCCTGTCACTGCCCAGTCAGCCCCTCTGGCACCATTCCTGAGGGCCACCCTGCCTCACTCTTCTCCTTCCACATTGGGTCCACCAATAACTCATGTAGGAGAGACAGCTCCCGTCCTTCATTGTTAAAGGTGAGACCAGCAGCACACAGTTGTTTTTTTCAATTCCAGAACCCAAGCTCAGGGACTCACCTGGGGTGCAAACCACCACTATACAAAGAGGGATTAAAGGGCCTGCCAAAGTCTGGGATTGAACCAGCAACCTTGAGATTTTCACTCTAACACTCTCCTAACTGAGCTACTTTGGCAGCTGTGTAGTAGTATTTTGGCCTGTTGCTTCTCTGCCCGGGATGTTTTTGCAGCAGTTGCACACAAAAAGGACGTCATTGTGAGCGGTCCATGAAGACAAGACTCGCTTTTTCCTGCCTTGCTCGGCTTGACTTGCTGCCTCACCCCGTTCCTGCCTGAGTTCCCGGGTTGACCTGGTGGTGGAAGGGGACTGGGGGCCAGTGGTGTGGGGAGGACCCTGAGCTGGACCCTGAGCTAGACTAGACCCTGGCGGTGAGAGTCTGGTCACCACTTGCCGCCCCACCCTGTTGTCCTGGCTTCCCCCACTGGGCGTCATTTCGGGAGGGAAGTGGGGCTTCTGCCTCCCCTCCCTGATTTTCACACCGCAGAGGAGTGCGAACAGGAAAACGAACGGCTGCTCCACACCCCCACCGGAGGAACGTGACGCCCTTAGCTGTGGGGAGTAAGAAGTGGCTGTT
Organism: Mauremys reevesii; assembly: GCF_016161935.1. NCBI lineage: Eukaryota > Metazoa > Chordata > Testudines > Geoemydidae > Mauremys > Mauremys reevesii. Next base: position 10,208,897 of record NC_052639.1, read on the forward strand.
GGCTGACAGGGCCTGTCCCCGAGGAGCTGGAACAGCAGCTGCCGCCTCCCCCTCGGCTCCAGGCTGTGGGAAATACTCATTGCCTGGCTGCATGGGCGGCTGCTGCTCCGTGCTCTGGAGAGCGTCTGTATTGCTCTGTCAACCCCCCGTCTACACTGAGCCAGTCTGGTAAGGTCCCAAGTGCCCCCTCCAGCCTGGCAGCTGAGAGTCTGTGCAGACATCAGCCCCCCTGCCAGCCCCACAGGCAGCAGCAGCACCAGCCCCCCCAGCACCACAGGGGCACTCAATGCACTTCCTGTGGGGAAATGGCTCCTTGGCGTCCAGCTGCTAGAGTGAGAGCCAGGAGAGAGCAGTGTCTGGCTCAGCTTGGGGGAGAGAAGAGACCTGGTGAGTGCGGATCTCCCTCAGCCTCCCCCGCAAGGCTGGTCAGTTGTATTGTCACTGTGATAGTCGGTGCTTCCCTTCAGGGCCATCCCTAGAGGGATCCAGGGTATGGGACAAATCCCCCCTTTCCTCCCCAGGCCCTGCCCCCCAGTCCACCCCTTCCCCCAAGCCCCCACCCCTGTCCCATCTCTTCCCGCCCTGCACCTTCCTGCCCCATTCCTTTCCCTCTCCCACTCTCCCTGCTCCTCCCCCTGCGCCTCCTGCACCCCACTGAACAGCTGATCACTGGCAAGTGTGAGGAGCTTGTCAGCAAGGCCTGTAGTGGGGGGGGGGAGCTGGCTGCCAGTGGGCACTGAGCACCTTTTTTTCTCTCTGTTGGTTCTGCAGCCCCGTAGCTCCCATGGAGTCGCTGACTCAGCTCCTTTCACATGCTAGAGAGAGGAGCAGAACCAGGGCTATGGCTGATCTATGGGGCACCAGGTGAGTGGCAGAGGCTTCAGGTGCTGAGAGTTTGCCTGACCCCTCAGGGACACAGTGTGAGGTGGTGTCCCAGGCATCTCTATGAAAGGAGCAGAACAGAATTTACTTGGGGTGGGGAGAGAATTGAGAGTGTCTCAGGGGGTTGTACAGCGGTATTGCCCGGGTGAGAGACTGGCTAAAACACAGGCCTCGCTGTGAGCAGGATTTGAACCTGCGCAGGGGAACCCTATTGGATTTCAAGTCCAACACCTTAACCACTCGGCCATCACAGCTGTGAGCACAAAACTGCCCCAATGCCAGAGAAACTGGTAAATAATCCCAATGCCCAGGCGTGAAGTCATCTGAACTACAGGATTCCCACAGCAAACCTGGCTCCCAAAGCACAGGGGGGATTTGGGGTTTGTTCTGTTTGCTTAGCCATGTGCCACAGGAGTCTTTGCTGCTTTTACAAATCCAGACTAGCACGGCCCCTCTGATACTCCTAGTGACACTCTCCAATGGATCCCCATCCTCCACCTACCTTGAGCTAGGTAGGAGCGGATCATCATTATCCCTACTTGAGAGAGGGAGAAGCTGAGGCTGAGAAAGGAGAATCGACTTGTCTTAGGTCACACAGCCAGCCAGTGGCAGAGTTGGGAATAGGACCCAAGAGCCCTGATTTTGAAACTAACCATCAGATCGTGAATTTCAAACACTGAATGACCTGAATAAAGTGCTCTCAGATGAGCTCCAGACCAACAACAGTTCACAGTAATTATTCAGCAAGTATTTGAGGAGACCTGCAATGTTAGAGAGAATCATGAACTGCTCAGAGACCATTAATGCAGCAAAGCAGCAAAATTTGTCAACATATAACAGGGTATGACTTATTTCCTTAGTCTTAAAAGAGAACAACAAGGACCTGAATCTCCACCCTGTCAATAACCCTCTGCTCAGCCAATCAGGGTAGAGACTGAGGACGGGAGGCTGAGGGTTCTCACCAGAGAGCCCAAAGGATGGCCCAGGTCACTGGTGGGGATCACTGCCCGAGCACTATTTCAGCCCCACATTTTTGGGTGGACCTCCCACAGTGGGAGCTGCAGAGCACTCCCCAGCAACACACACATACACACACACACACACACACTGCTCCTGGTGTTGGGAGGGGAACAAGTGAAAGGACAAAAGAAGCAAGAGACAAAGAGAAAGGAGAGAGGGAGGGATGGAGGAAAAGGTGAAACAGAAAGGACAAACCCTAATGTCCCCACTGATTCTTTGGGACAAAATCCCAAGTGTGAAATAAAATTCTGCCTCCTTAAGTTCGTGTTTTCCATGCCTAGAATTCAACTGTCACCAGATGGATCAGACTGAACAGGTTTCAAACCTCGAGGAGGCTTCATCCTTCTAAACAGAGATGGCTGGTCACTAGTAAAATCACTAACAGGGGAAGGAGAAAACTCGAAAAAGGTTCCTACTGGCACTCACGTCCGTGAACCCGAATACTCTCTCAGTCCTCAAAGAGAGACCTGGAGAAGGAGACTTGCTGAAGCAAAGCCACAGGGGTCTCTGAGGTTTCCATGGCCCCTCGCCCCTGTCCTGTCTGGCTGATGTCAGCATCTCTCTGTAAGGTCACCACCTCCCCACCACCTTTGACCAATAGTCTGAGGTCCTGCAAAAAGTCTTTGTGATGTCACTGCCACACCCCTCTCTTGCTGTGCTAATGTCCTGCCCCTGCCCAGGCACTTTGGAGGTTTGAGCTACTCCCTGTGGATCACCCCACTCAAGGAGCGTTCGTTCTAGGAAGCAAGCCGGCTAGACAGGAAAACATCAGACGCTGCTCCCAATGCTACACTCAGTTTTTCAGAAATTAGTCGACTTTATGGCCAGAAGAGACCATTAGAGCATCTAACCTGACCCCCTGCATATCACAGGCCTCCTGTATGACACAATATCTACTTTTGGGGCAAACACATTCCAGAAAGGCATCTAGTCTTCATGAAATGACATCAGGATATGGCGAATCCACCACTTTCCTTGGTAGCTTGTTCCTGTGGTGAATCATCCTCGATGTTGAATATTTGTGCCTTAGTTGTAATATGAATTTGTCTCTTTTCACCTTCCAGCCATTGGGTGTTGTTATGCCTTTCTCGATTAAAGAGCCCTTTCATACCCCATCTTTTCTCTCCATTAAGGCCCTTCAACACTTCAATGAAGTCACCTTTCAATCTTCTTTTGATAAGCTAAACAGGTTGAGCTCGTTCAATAGCTCACTAGAAGGCATTTTTCTCCAGCCCTCAGAACACTTCGTGGCTCTTTGGTCATCAGACTCCTGAACTGCAACTGGATGTGGTTCTTGTTCTTCTGCACAGCACAGCTCCTGGAGAAGAGGGATCTGCAAATGTACATTTGTATGATACCTTTGTTTAACTGATGAAAACATAAACTAGACACTTAGAGGATTGGAACTGATTTCAGCTGATGGACAGCTTTGCTAGGTTTTATGCATTTGGACAGAGAAATGTTGAGTGTTTACATTGATATCAAGCACTCCTGTATAGAGGAGCCCCTGAACAGAATGGAGAATGGAAATGAAAATGTTTAACTTTTTAAAAAAAAAAGAAAGAGGGTTATAAGAGAACACACAGGTTTTAACTGAGGACTACTTAAACTGCAGTCAAGCACTGTAACACTGAGCTATACCCCCATGACAGCAAAAGTATAGAATCGTGATGTCCAGGACTTTGAAGGACAAATCCTGCTTCATCGAGGTCCTTTGCCATTCCCAGACCACAGGTGGTTTTAAAAATGGGGTTTGATTAAACTTCTTAAATGTGGTAAACACCACAGCTTGCACACCCACCGATATAGCTTCTCCCACTGACATAGCTGTCACCTCTTGGGAAGTGGATTAACTACACCCCCAGGAAAACTCTCTCCCATCAGCATAGAGCAGTAGTTCTCAAACTGTGGGTCAGGACCCCAAAGTGGGTCATAACTCTGTTTTAATGGGGTTGCCAGGGCTGGCATTAGACTTGTTGGGGCCTGGGGCTGAAACCAAAAGTCTGAGCCCCACCACCCAGGGCTGAATCCCTCAAGCTCTGGTTTTGCCTTCCCCTAACTGGGGCAGGGCTCAGGCTTTGTTTCCTCTGCCTCTGCTCAGTGGGGAGGGGCTTGGTCCCTCTTTCCAGGGCCATGTAGTAAGTTTTTTTTGGCAGAAGGGGGTTGCAATGAAAGAAAGTTTGAGAAACCCTGGCATAGAGCCTCTGAATATGTCTCGACTTGGCTCCCTGTGGCAGATCAGACACTGAAAGTACAGCCGTGGAGACACCACACACCAGCCTTGCCTAGCAGGCAAGAATCAAACCACTACAGAAAGATGCCTGGTGCTTTCTAACCCATCTCCCTAAGCCCTCAGCCACCACCACTTAACAAAGGAGCTTTTCTACATGATGGTTCTGGTCTCACTGAAGGGTCATTTCCAATTGTTTGCTCAGACCAGCATTAGGGAAAATGGTGCCCTGGGCAAAGCTTGTATTTTGTCACTTCCCCATTGCCCCTGGACGATCCCCACTCCCCCTTTACCGCTAGCTCCTGCACTCCCAACCCTTGCACCTCCTTCACCCCTAACTCCTGCCCCCTCCACCCTTAACTCCCTGGGCCACCAGCCATTGCCCCTCTCCTGCAGCCCCTTCACATGGTTCCAGTGCTGGGGGCCCCGCACTTGTTCTCCCTTTCCCTGGGCTTTGGCATCACTAGCCCCTGCTTAGTGAGTAGGGTTCAGTGGTCCCCAAAATGTGGGGCATGACTCCTAGGGGGACACAGAGGAACATTCATGGGGGCACCTCAGGGCCTGAGCCAGCCCCCATGGAGGTAGCAGCACTCAGCCCCACTCTGCCCCAGGTCTTCCCCAACCCCCACCCTCAGCCTGGGGCTCTGGCTCCCTGCTCGGCCTCGACCCCCTTACCCCTGTCTGCACCCCTCTCCCCAGCAAGCAACAGCCCCATTACCAGCCCCGGTTCTTGACCGTGGCTTCCGAGGGGCCACAGCCATGGCTAAGAGGGCACAGTGTGAAATGTTTGGGGACCCCTGGTTTAGGGTGATGTCCTCAATCACTTCTATAAAGTCCAATAAAAGCTATTCCTCACCCACCCACCCACCCAGCCCTCCATCAGGACGGACTAGGTATGTTCTGCTGCCCTTCACTCATGCAGGAAGGATAATAACATTTCATTCCACTCAATCCTAAAGTGATTTGTAACCCACCACCAGCCAAAACTGGTCATTTTGGGAAAGCGGCCCCATCATGCTGCATATCTAGGCAGAGTAGGTGTGTCTGTGCAAACACGGTCTGTTCCTGAAGTCTTTCCCCCATCTCCTCACTAGATGTGAGGGGGGAGCTCATTCAGCCCCTGCTTCCGCTTAGTATTTAAAAACTCCTTATTGTCCCTAGCTCTGCTGGCCTAAGATTTCTCCTCCTGTCTCTTTTTCGCTAGCTCAGATGAGGTGGCCGAGTGGTTAAGGTGATGGACTGCTAATCCATTGTGCTCTGCACGCATGGGTTCAAATCCCATTCTCATTGGATGCATTTGGTCATCACCCCTCCTTTGTAGACAATCATCTCCCCTTTGGTACAATGACAGATCAAACAATGTTGCTTCTTGCAAACAGAAACTCAGAACTCCTTTGCTTTAAATAAAATGTCTAAATCCCAGATTTCTTAAAAAAAAATTCTCTAGTGCTGTATTTCTTAGTTTTTATCTCAAAAGGTAACATCCTCATCATCTCCCCCAAACACCCTGGGACCTGCCCAAATTATTAAAATACCCTCAGCCCGAGCAAGACCAGAGCAGTGAACCAGAGCTAGTGTCTAGGCCAAGCTGTTCTGAAGAAGGCAACTCCAACATTTTCTCCCTGCTTCCCTTGGCAAGGTCTGACTGAGAAAACAAAATTCCCCAAACTGAAAATTTTCTGCTGAAAAACCAATACTAGTCTGGTTGGGGTCTTTGGTTTGAAAGTATTATTGTTATTATTCTGTTCTGATTTCTGAATCAGTTCAGTCCAGTCTTTGTCCTCCAGGTGTGTTTCCAGCTACTGAATTGTGGCGGAGAGAGGCCAAGTCATGATGTCTCTTCCCCTCTTTCATAGTTTCCTCCAACTTGCTAGGAAGCTCCTTTGCTACGATGTGAGTCAAGCAGTGTCCATTGTCTCTGTGCTATCTCGGAGAAGCCTGCATTGTACACGGTTCCTGGGATAGTCCTTGGGAGTCTCCAGTGCAATGAAACACCCTCGGCTGGGCCGTGTCGGATTAATCAGGGCCATGCGGCTTGGGCTGGAGTAAAGTTGCAGTGTCCGTGTCTGGGCTCAGGCTCAGTCCCCTGCTCTAGGAGCCCAGAAGGGTGGGAGGGAGTTTAGCAAGTGGAAATGGTGAAACCGCATTGAGGACTGGACCACTGACCTATCAGCTCTTATCTCCCAAACTTTCAGTAACTCTATTGTCAGTGTCTGTGAGTGTAATTTAAACCATAAGAAAAACCACACTGGGCTAGAGCAAACGTCCATCTAGCTCTGAATCTTGTCTTCTGATAGTAGCCAACACCAGGTGCCCCAAAAGCCACTCCTCACTGCACCACTAGGAGTTGAACCCAGGATCTCCTGTTCACAAAACAGGTGCTGTAACCAGCTAAGCCCTGGTGCCTGCTGTTACTTAAAAGCATCGTGTTTGCCCACACCTGACTCTCTGCCAATCCCCACTGAGCCCTGACAAGCTTTGCTCGTGTTTGGATTCTGTAAAGCAGAGGAGCAGGGGAAGGTTTACGCCCAAGGTGTGTGAGTGATTATTTGCACAGGTCTACGCTACAAAATTAGGTCGGTGTAACTCCATTACTTAGAGGTGTAAAAAATGTAACCCCTCCCCCCCAAGCAATGCAGTTATATCAACCTAATCCTGGTGTAGATAGCGGCTCAGCTGTCAGAACTTTCCGGAGCTATGAAAGGGGAGGGGCCCAGCCTCTGTAGCAGGAATGCAGGGCAGGCGAGTTCACGGCGGGCATTGTGGGATACTGGAGGTGGCCACTTATGGTGATATAATGACCAGCAGCATTTACACTGACAATTTGTCATTTTAAGTTTGCTGCAAAAAGCTCTAGGCCTCTCATCGAGGTTGGGATTGAGGGGCACTGGGAATAGGAGGGGCTGTGGGTTGGGACACAGGAGAAGAGTGCCGACCGAGGGAGCGTTGTGTGTTTTTCACACAACTGAGCAATATAATTCTGCTGAAATAACTTTGTAGTGCAGACCTGGCCAAAGATTCACACACACACAGCTTGCAAGGAAAACCTCACCTGCTTCTCTGCTTTGCAGAATCCAAACACATGGAAAGTTTGTCAGTCCCCACTGGGGATGGCAGAGAGTCAGGTGTGGGCAGAGATTATCCCTATCCACAGGCAGGTACCATGGCTTAGCTGTCTAAAGCACCTGTTTTGTAAACAGGAGATCCTGGGTTCAATTCCCAATAGTGCCTTGTTGAGTACCTCTTGGAGCACCTGGTATTGGCTACTGTCAGAGGACAAAACAGAGAGCTAGATGGACCTTTGGTCCAGTCCAGTATGGTTTAAATTACGCTCACAGGCACTGATAATAGAGTTGATGAAAGTTCAGGAGTTAAGACCTGATAGGTCAGTGTTCCAGCCTGTCACAGATGACCCCCCCCCCCTCTGGGACAGGGGCAGGTCTGGGCTCTCACACCAAATGGCTCATTCTGGCTGCCAGAATCCATGGGCAGCTCATTTAGTTTACACCCAGGATTGAGTCCTGCTTTGTGCACCATGTGTGAGAATGAAAATCCTAAACCGCCCTTTGAAATAACAAATGCAGCAGGACGTGTTATTGTCCCTGCCCCAAAGCAGACAGACCAATGGAGAAATGCCATTGAGTCCAGGGTAATACTTCACCATTTCCACTCGCTAAACTCCCTCCCAATCTTCTGGGCTCCTAGAGCAGGGGACTGAGCCTGAGCTGAGACACGGACACTGCAACTTTACAGCCCAAGCTGCCTGACCCTGATTAATGTGACAGGGGTCAGCCGTGGGTGCTTCCTTATGTCTACACTGTGATTAAAACACCCAGGGCACCTGTCTTAAAGCCCAGGTCAGCTGCCCCAGGCTTATGGGGCTTGGGCTGCAAGACTAAAATTGCAGTGCAGACATATAGGCACTAGATTTGCCTTTTTCCAATCATCTAAGACCTCCCCCAATCGCCATGAGTTTTCAAAGAGAATGATCAATGGCTCTGCAGTCACATCTGCCAACTCCCTCCAGACCCTCAGATGCATTAGATCCAGAACCAAGGACTTGGTCATGTCCAGCTTTTCTAAATAGTCCTTAATTTGTTCTTTCACCACTGAGGGCTGCTCCCCTCCTCCCCGTACTATGCTGCCCGTGTCTGTGAAGACCGAGGCAAAAAAAAGCATTGAGCACTTCCGCTTTATCCACATCATCTGTCCCTAGGTTGCCTGCCCCATTCAATAAGGGTCCCACACTTTCCCTGACCACCTTCTTTTTGCTAATACACCTACGTAGAAATTGACTTTGAAGCTAATCAAAAGAAGTTCCATTTGAAATACAAATCGATACTGAGTCAGTTTTCTCCTCTATTCTATTTCTCACACACATTCCCCCACCCCAACCTTTGGAGTGAGGTTTTACAGCCGGACATTTTAGGCCAAGGGGGGTAAATTACATCAAAGAAGCTTTTCAGGATTAGCCCCCATTTCCTACATTACTAACAAAAAGAAAAACAAGACAAGTTTTATTTCTCCAGTATAATTCAGTTGATCACACAATTAAGTCTCTTCTCCGTTAAAGAGTAACTTCATGTGTAATTTCATTTTCATTGGTAATAATAAATCCTCAACAATTAAAGAATTTTCTCATATATGGCAGTTTTCCTTTAATCCCCCTTTCCACCAGTGAACCCTTGAGTACAGTTGTGGTTAGGGATTAGATCGGGGTGGGCAAATTTTTTGGCCCGAGGGCCACATCTGGGTATGGAAATTGTATGGGGCCATGAATGCTCACGAAATTGGGGGGGGGGGTTTGGGTGGGGGTGAGGGCTCTGCCTGGGGCAGTGGGCTCTGGGGTGGAGCCAGAAATGAGTTCAGGGTGTGGGAGAGGGCTCCAGGCTTGGACAGGGGATTGGGGTGGGGCGAGGGATGAGAGGTTGGGGGTGGAGGAGGGTGCTCCAGTCTGGGACTGAGGGGTTAGGAGAGTGGGAGGCTGGGGCAAGGGAGGGGTTAAGTCTCCGGTTGTCGCTTACCTCAAACAGCTCCTGGAAGCAGCAGCATGTCCCCGCTCTGGCTCCTACACGGAGGCATGGCCAGGCAGCTCCCAGTGGATGCAGTTCCCGGACAATGGGAACTGTGGAGGTGGTGCTTGGGGTGGGGGCAGTGTGGAGCCCCCTGGCTGCCCTTATGTGTAGGAGCTGGAGGGGGGACATGCCAGTGCTCCCAGGAGCCGCACGGAGCCACAGCACATGCGGAGCGGGGCAAGCCCCCGACCCGCTCCCCGGCTGGAGTGTCGGAATGTGGCAAGCCCTAGCGCCTGCTCCCCAGTGGCTGGATTAAAATGTCTGAAGGGCCAGATGCGGCCCCCTGGCCGTAGTTTGCCCACCCCTGGATTAGATACAGTCCTGGATCAGAATCTCTGTAAAATAACAGAGATGAGGTTCCTATTAAAAATGCAGCCATCTCACATACGACACTGATTTCGTCCTACACACAGTTCCATCACCCACAAATGGTGAGTTCAACAAAAACACCACTTCTGTTTCCTCCACATCTACATCATTATGGACAGTGTCGTGGGGTTGATACATCCTGTCACAGGGTGTGTGGCCATGTATGGAAGAAGGCAGGGATTTGGGTGGGGCGGAGAAATCTGTCCCCTGGGTCAAGACAGCTTGTCTTCAGGTGGTGACTCCATCCAGTGGTGGGTGCAGTGTGGGGAAGAGGGACCTGGGACCACCCTACTCCACCAGGTCCTGACCCAGGGCCTTGAGGAACCAATACTCCTGTGTCCAGGGTTGATCTCTCACTGCAACAGTCCCATTCCCTGAGTCACTTCCCACCCTTATGTCCAGAGTCGGTAACGTCCCGGCATCCAGCATCGCATCCTTGGCGGTCAACTGGGTGTCTGCAGGGGCCTCAGGGTGGCTGGATGGTGCAGCCTGGGGGTCCAGCAGTTTCCTGGCAGGAGCCCACAACATAGGTTTGTTCTCCTCCTCAGTCCACCCAGGCTGAGCTGAGCTGCTCCCTTTTATACTCCCTCTCCAGTCGGCGCATGCCCAGAGAGGGGGAGGGGGTGTGGCCTCTTCAGCCCACAGGGCAGTTAACCCTAGCAGTGCCAGTTCAAGGTTGATGCACCTCATCACAGACAGCATTTCCCAAATGTTGGGATTAGCTAGGAGATCTCTTCAGGAGTAACCTCCTGTAGGGACTGGGTCACAAATACCTTGGGAACCAAATACCTGGGCATTTTGCCTAGTTCCAAGTCACTTACTGTGGAATTCTATCCCTGGATCATCGGAGACAATATTGACTTCAACAATTGAACCACCCTGTGACCATGTGCACTTACTTCCGTCGGTTACATGGTTTGGGGTCTGCTGCTGTTCACCTTTTCAGACTGGAGGTTTAAAACCAGACTGTTTCTCTGATAATATGTCCAGCAGCTTGGAGTATTCTCTCCTATTGACTGAACTGCATTTGAATTTTCTCCATGTCACCATGCAGGGATAGGGGAAAAACAAACCTAAAGTAAAGAATGATGGTCATTTGGCTGAAATTTCCCAATAAATCTGAGCTACAATCTGTCAAACACCACGAACATGCAGTTATATGACCAAGGACCCTTCATGAAAGATGGAAAACTCATATCACAGAGAGGTAGAAGACACTTTCATTTTAATTTAAAGTGAAATTCCAGACTAGGTTACATCTGATGTCTCAGAATCGGGATAAGAAATTCTCCAATGATCCACTGAAACCTGCTTCACCCAGCGCTGTCTCATTAGTGTTATTTACAGAAGTTTTAGCACCTTCATAACGGGTGGAAAAAACAGCCGACCTTCCCAGAAGTGGCTTTGCCAATAGAGGGAAAAGGGGTTTTGAACAGTGCTTGGGATCCATTTGAAATCCCCTTCCAAGTCTGTGACACTTTCACCTCCTGCCGACTGACTGATTTAGGATCAAAGACGTACAAGCACCATTCCCAAGTGACAGCCAAGAACATGACCTCACCGGACACTTTGGGAAGTGAAGGAATATGAAGGGGTGAACTCTGCATGGCTCAGGCACAAGGTAACAGTTCTGGGGTGATGGGGTGACTCAGAGATTTCATCCTTCCCCATCTCCTTCCAGTGTCACAGAGCCTAAAATGACACTTATTTCCCTGACACTGCTCCAGCTCTTCATCATATTTAAATATATTTTAAATGAGGAAAAAAAGTCAAAATAACTGCTGTTCTGCACAATCCAGGGTAATGTGACAACAACTGGGAATGAGACAATCTGTCCTCAAAGAGGAATGTGGCAACTCGAACAGTAACTTTGCACTGGGAGGAGGAGTACAAATGTGAATCTCCAGGTTTGTTTAGACAAGGAAATGTGACGGTGGTTAGGTCAGATCAGGAGGAAATGTGCAAGATAACTCCACCTACTTTCCATTGCCCACGTCTTTAGTGCAAGAATAGTTCTCTTTTTACATCAGGAAAGTGAACTCAAGCTAGCTAACTCCATGGCAACCATAGTGATGAGGACCAGGTAGATTTTATCTCAACGTAACTGGTTGAAGACACCCCCTATCTCCCTCACCTGGGGTGACGGACATTCCTGGTAGAAAGGACACCCACTCCCATGACTCGCAGGACAATGGAGTTGATAGAAAGGACCACAGGATCCACCCCAAAGATGGGCGAGCTTCAAAACTGGGCAACTCATGTGTGGGAGCTGAGGGACCACAATGTGCAAAAGATGCAAATACCTTAATAGTCACTATCTGGGAACTGTCAAAAGAATTAAAGAAAAAAAATTTCTGACAGCTCTAGAGAAGGTTTTTATGAAGTTTATCTCCTTTACGGATTCTCTGATGTTTAGAAAGGCCTGAGCTATGAGTGATGATTTTCCCACACTCGCAGCATTCATTGGGTCTCTCTCCGTTGTGGACTCTCTGATGAGAGATAAGGGAGGAGAGGTGAGTGAAATGTTTCCCGCACTCACGGCATTCATAGGGTCTCTCTCCTGTGTGGATCTGCTGATGTATAATAAGGTTTGAGCTCCGAGAGAAGCTTTTCCCACAGTTGCAGCATTTGTAGGGTTGCTCTCCTGTGTGGATTCTCTGATGAGAGTTAAGGGTATATCTCTGAGTGAAACTTTTCCCGCACTCACAGCATTCATAGGGTTTGTCTCCTCTGTGTATTCGCTGATGCCTACTAAGGGCTGAGGTACGATTGAAGCTCTTCCCACACTCTCAGCATTCGTAGGGTGTCTCTTTCGTGTGGATTATCTCATGTCGAATAAGGGCTGAGCGGTAATTGAAGTTTTTCCCACACTCACTGCATGTCGTCTCTCTCTTTTCCCTAAGGATTTTCTCCTGGGATGTAGTTTCCTTGAGGTCCCTGTGAGTTCCCTGACAATTAATGGGTTCATCCACTCTCTCCTCTGAGTATCAGAGGGGTAGCCGTGTTAGTCTGGTTCTGTAGAAGCAGCAAAGAGTCCTGTGGCACCTTATAGACTAACAGACTAAAACGTCTGTTAGTCTATAAGGTGCCACAGGACTCTTTGCTGCTTCTCTCCTCTGAGTGGCTTCCCTGCTCTCTCTCTGGTCTGGGGTAACTTTCACCAGCTTTTCCCTGCTCACGGGGGCGGGACACACTCCCTTTGGCTCTTCACAGTAATTCCCCATGCGCTTCGGCGAGCTCAGCATCTTCCTGGTGAGGATTCTGCTCCTCGCTCTCCCTCACCACCCCATCACCTGCTAGAAGGGAGGAGAAATCTCAGAATTGGGGATGGAAAGGCAGAGAACAAACCCAAGTAAGTGCTGAGGACACAGAAAATAAAAATCGGGGACTGAACTCCCCCAAACTCATCCCCATAGAGGACAGTGGAGGGAATCAATTCTGCTCCCCACCCAGGACTGGCCTTTAGGGGTCAGACGGGTGCCCCACCCAAGGGGGTGCCGGGTGCAGGGTTTGGATTCCCGCCTGACCTGCTGCCAAGAGGCTTGCTGGGCTGATGAAAGCGGCATGGGAGGCAGATAAGCAGCAGCGTGGGGGAGTGGGAGAGAGCCGAGCTGCAGGGGGCAGTTGGACGACCAGCCATCAGAGCCAGGTGACTGCTCCGGAGCGGAGGGGCCCCTCTCTGCCCTGCTCCACGTGTGCAGCTGCTGCTGTTCCTGTCCCCCCAGGGCTGCGTGGGGCGGGGGAGCAGCAGTCCAGTGGGGGAGCGAGCAGCAATGCCAGCTGCTTTGTGCATCTAGGTCAGGTTCCCCACTTGGGTGCAGGAGGATGCAGGGGTTAGGGGCAAAGGGGCAGAGTGCAGGGGCTCAGGAGGGGCAGGGGTTGGAGTGCAGGGGCAGAAGTTAGGATTGAAGGGGTGTAGGGATTAGGGGTGCAGGAGGGGAGAAGGCATTTGGGGCAAAGGGGGCACAGTGCAGGGGCTGGGGCTCAGGAGGGGCAGGGGTTGGGGTGCAGGGGCAGGGTTTGGGGTGAAGGGGTATGCACCGTTCAGGGTGCAGTAGGGAGGTGCAGGGGGTATGAGTGAAGGGGGCACAGTCCTGGGATTAGGGGCACATGAGGGAGGGGAAGGGGTTGGGGTGAAAGGGCACAGTGCAGGGCTTAGGGGCACAGGAGGGGGCAGGTGCTGGAGGGGGCAGGTGTTAGGAGTGAAGGGGGAGCAGGTATTTGGAGCGAAGGGGGCACAGTGCAGGGGCTGGGGGGAAGGGAGGGTGAGGAGCCTGGGGAGCCCATGGGGGACAGAGAGAAGGGGGGGTGCCATGCCCATGGGAGCCAGGGGCACCAAAATTCAAGTTTGCCCAGGGTGCCATGTCCCCACGGCCGGCCCTGCCCACATCCCATCCAAACACTCAGTAGGAAGGGAGGGAGCTCCAGCCAAGCTGTCAGTCATCATCTGTAGGAAGCCAGGAGTGAGATCTGCTGGGGACTGTCCTGAGCTCACAGAGTCTGTGTGGGGAATCCCAGCTGGTTCTCTCAGGCACTTACAGTTTCTGGGTTGATTTGATGTTTCCTCACCTGTCCAGGGACTTCTCAGGATCTCGCTTTCCTCTGAACCCTGGAGATCCAGGACCCACGGCTCTTCCCCTCCTTCCAGCTCGGAGATCACGTAGGGTTTGGAAACTGGAAACCCTGCTCAAGGGAAAGAAAACAAGGGAGGCAGGAGGGTACTTTGCCCACCTCTGGTATAGATGGTGACTAAACTTAAACCTCTGCAAACCAGGAAATGAGAAGTTAATATAAACGCCCCCCCTCCAATGCAACCTTAACTTTGCCCCCAACCGTTAACCCTGCAGCTGGCAGGAACCACTGAGGATGGTTCTGTGTGGGCCGTGCAAAGGTTAACAAACTGCCACAGGGACTCAGGTGTTCAGCTCAATGCAGCAGTAACGGGATGAATTCTACGGTCTGTGGTATGAAGGACATCAGAGTAGATGACCTAATAGTCATATCTGGCCTTCAAAGCTATGAACCTATAATCGATCTGAGGAAAGACTAAGAGAACGTGCCACTGTCTGTGCTGTGTTCACAGGTGGGAATCCCAGCATCTATCCGCATGCCTCCAGCTGTGTGCACGGGGCCAGCTGGAGCTGTGACTGGCTGACGGAGGGATGGGTTGCAGCAGCTGGGCAGAGCTGTGCCTGTGCTATGCAGAGAGCTGCATGTGAAACTTGGGGGGCCAGTTCTGCCTCAGTTCTGTGCTGAGTGTTTAGGCTTTGTCAGCAAAGGTGCTCAAGTGCGTGTGCTTGCCATGGGGGTTGTCAGCACCCTGGGGGCATATGTTCGAGTGATCTGTGGGGCTCAGTGAGGGGTAAGTGAGGCAGTGACTCCAAAGGAAAACTCAGGCTGAGGGCAAAGAGGTGGTAACACTGCGAGTCTCAGCTGGTCTGTGTGCAGGAGGTTCAGCACTGGAGAGCAGGCCAGGGGGAGGAAGCTTCTGTTTGCTATGACGGAGACGAACCTGAATATTATCTTAGCACAGAGAAGTCGTGAGACTTTCTGCTGCACTGCTCTGTTCCCAGAGCGCTCTGTAACCGGGGAGGGGAGAGGGCTAGTGTGTGTCTCTCTGGCATGTTGGGGTGATGCTGAAACAGGGCAGAGCAGAGGTGGCATTGTGGGGGTGCCATGAACCTCAACTCTTCATTTCCTCTTCTAAGAACGGAGGGGACGGGAATCCTTACCCAGCGAGGTCACATTCTCATAGTTCTCCTGCATGACGTCTCTGTAGAGGGCTCTCTGAGTGGGGTCCAGCAGAGCCCCCTCTTCCCTGGTGAAATACACAGCCACCTCCTCAAAGGTCACCGGCCCCTGAAAGAGCAAGAGTCCAACACCTGCTGCCCCACTAGTCATGGAGGAAAGGAACCAATCAAATGGAAGCTCTGAGACAGAGACACTCAGCAGAGTCCTATCCCCACACTGCCGAGAAAGCCGGGGGGCACCACGGTGAGAGAACAAAGAGAGACCCCTTGTCTCTGCCAGCAGATCCATCACACGGCTACGAGCCAGAGGCTGATCCAGCCCCATGGCAGGAACCCAACACCCGCCCCACTGCCAGCAGCTGGATGTGAGGGGCCAGGACATCTTCCCTACACCTCCCGGGTGGGTGCCCCCTTTCCATGTCACACCAGCCCCTGGCTGGCAGGCTGAGGGTTCAGCACTGGAAGTCTGGTCAGTTTTCCCAGCCCCACCCAGGGGGTTGCTTTGTCTGTTTCCTGTTTCACAAATTAGGGAATTTTCTCCCCCAACACCCAAGTGTTAGTTCTGAGGATCTAGGCCCCCGTTAAACAAGTCCCAGCAGGTTTGTCACACACTGTCCCCTCCCTCTCCTCACCCAGCGGATTCCCTGCCCCCCCCAGACCTAACTCCCCAGAAGTTGCCACCTCGTCAGTGTTTACTGCCCCTCCCCCTCCAGCAGGAACCCACCAGCCACCCCCCAAGAACCCGACCTGAGCTGGCCCCACTGCAGCCAGAGCAGCCCCCGCCCGGGCCCGGAGGGGTTAATGTCAGGCTCCCCACGCACAGACCCCGCTGGGGAAGCAGCAGCTGCTCCGCTCCCAGCTCCCGATGGAGGCGGCAGCGTCTGGTCTCTCCGGAGCTGCCGGGGGCTGATGCTCCCGGTTCTGTGCGCTCCCGGCTCCGGCCTCCTTCCTCCCGCTTCCCCCACTGCCCCAGCCCCTTCCTGTGCCCTGCAACCCCCCCGCCCCCGGGCTGCAGCGGCTCGGATCCAGCTGACCCTCTGCTGAGCCGGGCAGCAGCGAAGGGGGAGCCGAGCTGCTGCCACCCCCCGCCCCCTTTTTCCCTGGGAGACCCTGCCCTCTCCTGCCCCTCCGGGCTGAGGCGGGTCCCGCTTCCCCGCGGGTCCCAACCCCTGCGAGGGGGCCGGGGCCGCCTGGGAGGAGTTGCCCTCCCACCCGGCCCCCCGCCCTGTGTGCGGCAGCGGGCCATGGCCGGGGCCGGGAGCGCAGCGGGGCCGGGGACACGCGTGGGGCGGACACGCTCCTGCCGGGCGGGGTCGGGGCCGGTTATTACGGGGGGGTCACGAGCCCCCCCGGCTCTGCCGCTCCCCGGGAACAGGCGGGGGGGGTCTGAGAGGCACCGGCTGGGAGAGGGGGCGGGGCCGGGGGAAGGAGGAGCGGTGGGGGGAGGGTCCGGCTGGCCCCGGGGACCTCCCTTCCCTGGGCTGGGGAGGGCGGAAGCGCCCCCGGGGCAGGCTGGGAGATGTAGTTCCGGACTCTCCCTGGTCAGGAAGTGACGTCGGAGAGGGAGGCGGGGCCGGACTGCGAACGCGCGCGGGGCCGTTGGCGCCTCTCCCGGAGCCGGAGAAGAGGTTTGTGTCTCCCGGCTCTGGGCATGCGCAGATCGGGGGCGGGGCGGAGTGTGATCAGCTGCTGGGTGAGCGCCGCGCGCTGCTCCACTGTGAGCCGGGAGCCCGGGCGGGGCAGCGGGGGTCCTGGGCCCATTAACACCCGGGGCTGGGAAAGGGCGGGGGAAGTGTCGGTGCAGCCCGGACATGGCCGGGAGCCGGTGACCCCGGGGAGCGGGGGAGAGAAAGGGGGCTGAGACCCTCGGATTTACCGCTGCCCCGTGGGGACCCCTGCCCCGCCCCCTTTCCCCCTAGAGCCACCACCATCCCCCAGGGGGACCCCCCCCAACCCCGGAGACGTTCCCTGCCCCCCCCCCCGATTGTGCCCCATTTTCTCTCCCCTTCGCCAGTGTCCAGCTCTCCCTGGGGCTGGTGGGGGCTGTGGGGGTGTCTGGGGCCCCTGGGGGCTCTGGGGGCCAGGGAAGATCTGGCAGGACCCTGGCTGGGGCTGTGGGGGTGTCTGGGGCCCCGGCTGTGGGCTCTGGGCACTGGGGGGTGTCTGGGGGCTGCTACTAACCCTGATCCTGCTCCCGGATCAGTTTGTGCCACAATCCTGGCTCCAAGCGCGGCCAGGCAGCCCCCAGCCAGGCCCACTCACCCTGGTAACTTTCTATCCACTTACCAAACACTGTCAGGTGAAATCACAGATTTGTCTTTTCTCCCCTCTTGAAAACTGCAGGAACTTCTGGTATATTCATGCTCTTCTCCCCCCCACCCCCCCGTCTTTGTCCTAGATCTGGGGGTTGCGGCAGGTGGGAAGGGGGCTAGAAATGCCACACAATGGTCTCTTCCACAGCGTTCTGGACTCCTTCTTCCTGAAATCTGGTTTCATTGAGACCATTATTAATCCAGAGTCACTGCATGGAAAGACAAGGAGTGACTCCAGATGGACAGTAGGGCAAATGAGATCAGCAGTCCTCCCTGTGAGGAGGGGCTCTCATTAGCTGCTCTCCCCAGAGAGCTAAAGGAGGGAAGCTGCTCAAACGCTCTGTCCCTCTCTGCCCGGGATATTGGGGTTCAGCTTCCTGGGTCAGACGCTGCAGCCTCCACTGTGATCTGGGAGACCAGGCTTAGCAGCTGCTGCTCCCCCAGCGGGGCTCTGTGCTGGGATGTGACCTTAATTAAAGCTGCTTCTCTGCCCGGCCCAGGTGATGACTTTCTCCAGCTGGTCCTAGCCCCTTGGGGCAGCCCTGGGCCCTGTTAATACAAATTCTACCACAGACTCCAAGTAACTGAAAGTCCTCTGGGAAAGTGCTGGGGACTGGCAAGAAAGTGACTCTGCACAAACAGCCTCTCCTCCCATTACCAATTGCCAGGAGCAAATCCAGCCATGGGAGAGCAAAGTCCCCAGGAATGGGACTGTCCCAGCCAGAGGAGCAGGGAGAGAGGATAGGGGAAGGAGAGACTGAAAGGGGCAGTGGGAGAAATGAGGGGGGGGGGAGAGATTTCCAGCTCTCTAGTCCACCCAGACACATGTATTGCAGCATCCCTGGGCAGAACCACTTTCCAGTGATCAAGAAAAGGATCAGACAGAGGAAAAGCTGGTTCTTGACTCCATATTCCCCCTGCTGGGGTGTGACTGCCGGGGGGTCAGTGTCCGAGGGAATCCCCCACAGTGACTCCTTTGGTTCTGCTCTTTTCTAGCCTTGTGTTCAGAGACTTAGTTATGAGATTGGGGGAGGGAGAAGGAAGGTTAAAAATCTCTCTCTGGGCTTAGCCTGGCAGGAGGGGCCAGGTCTACACTGTAATACAGAGATTGAGCATTTTCCCAGGATGGGAGAATCTAGGATGTCTGTCTGCAGGGAAAGGGCCTGGGAGAATCGTCCTGTGAAATTAACTAAAGCCTCTTCTGTAACCCCCACAACTGCCCTTCTCATCCTCCCACGCTGCAGAATGACGTCCGTGTTTCACTCCAGCTCATCCCATCCTGCCATGGGACAGGGGAGAGAAATGGCTGCAGAGGAGCCTGTTCAGGTAGGGATTGTCGGGGGGTTGCTGGTGGGTTCCTGCAGGAGGGGAGAGGGACAGCAAATACACCGGAGATGGGAAGATTTGCACAGTCTGGTTTGGAGCCGGGCAGGAAATGCACAAGGTGGGGAAGGGAGGAGGACAGCTTGTGACATTCCTGCTGGGGGGGAGTTTAATGAATGGCCCAGATTCTAGGAACAGACCCATGAGATTAGGAGGTGGAAATACCCCAATTTGTGAAACAGAAAATAACCCTCCTACACGGGGCTAGGAAAACTGACCAGACTCCCAGTGCTGGAGCCTGGCCTGACTGACCAGCGGCTGCTGTGAGATATGAAGGGGACACCCACTAGTGAGGTTTAGGGGAGATTCCCCTCCCTTCATATCCAGCTCCTCACAATGGGGAGGGTGTTGGGCTTCCTACAAGGGAGCTCTCCCTGGTCCCTGCTAGGGGCTCCATCTCCTGTATCGGTCTGTGGCTAGTAGGAGTGTGATGGATCTGCTGGGAGAGAAAAGGGACTCTCTATTCGTCCCCTTAACCTGGTGTTTCCAGGATGCTCTGAGTGGGGTGGAGGTGGGACTCTGACTGTGATCCACCCAGAGCTTGCATTTGATTGACTTCTCTCCCCCACAAATAGTGGGGCTGTGAGTGGGGCAGCAGGTACTGAGTGTTGGACTCTTGGTCTTTCAGGGGCCAGTGACCTTCAAGGAGGTGGCTGTGTATTTCACCAGGGAAGAGTGGCCTCTGCTGGACTCTGCTCAGAGAGCCCTCTACAGAGACGTCATGCAGGAGAACTATGAGAATGTGACCTCGCTGGGTAAGGATTCCTGTCCCCTCAGTTCTTGGAAGGGGAAATGAAGAGATACGGTTCATGCCAGTCCCACAATGCTACCTCTGCTCTGTCCTGTCTCTGCATCACCCCAATACGCCAGTGACCAACACACTGCCACAGACCCTCCCCTGCTGCAGAACACAGGAACAATATTGCACAGTGTCAAATATCTCCTGTTTGCATAAGTAAACTTCTTTGAGATGGGGCAACCACATCTGAACGCAGTGTTATGCTCCTACAAAGCACACGGGATCTTTATAGAGGAACACACACACACACACACACTCTCCCTCTCCCTCTGCCAGAGCAGTTCATAGTTACCAGTCTGTTGTAGCTCGAGTCAATCTAATGGCCAATTACACTGAGCACGAATGTGGAGCTGGGCTCTTGTCGGTCGCAATCCAATGCTCCGGGTGTGTGGCAAGATGAACCCAAACTCCCATGGCCAAGCACCCTGGTTCTTATAGGGTTTTTTCCTTTGTTGAAGTCTATGGATTTTGCTGTATCAGTTTGTGATCGGTTACTTCTTAACTGGTGTAAACATTCCAGTGCACCTCTGAGAGGGTCAGCCTGTCCTTTGTTCTCATTTAATCAATTGTCCTCAGGGGTGCCAGCCTTTACCTCAGAGTCATCAATCTGCCCTTCGTTATGGATGGACGTTGATGATTCTTTGATGTCCTTTAAGTCTCTTGACTCCTTCTTCCTTGACTCTGGCTATAACAATGGCCTTTACACCTTCTCTTTTCCTGATGCATACATCCTCATTCACACAAACCCACTGCGAATACAAACAGTAGTATTTTATATCGAGCAAAAAGGCATTGCAAATGAAACCTTGCCTTCAATGTTTCTCTAATCTACTTAACATAGACACAATAGTGAATCCTGTCTCTTATTTACTAAACCTTAAAACAAAGACATGTAGATTTAACTAGAGTGCCTAATTTGTAATACATAGAGGAAACCATAGTAGACAGTGTAACTTATCCTAAAACAAAAGGTGACCATAATCAGTCAGAAGGATTGTTCTGGTCTGTCATTCCTTTCTGCTATTCAAACAGGGTGGCTGACAGGATGAAATCAAATCATACATTAAATTCTCACAGTACATTATAAAATCCAGCTCCTACAGCCGTATTCGAGATGTGGGTGCACCATAGATTTATATACAGGCAATATGATATTTTCTGTCTTTTCTATCCCTTGCTTAATGATTCCCAGCATTCCATTCGCTTTTTGACTGCTGCTGCACATTGAGTGGATGTTTTCTGAGAACTATCCATGACTCCAAGATCTCTCTTGAGTGGAAACAGCTAATTTACACCTCATCATTTTATATGTCTAGTTGGGATTATGTTTTCCAATGGGCTGCACTATGTGCTATCCTGACATCTAGTACTGCTGAGATCCTGCATTCAGTACTGTCCCTGCCCTTCCTGTTCCCTTTCTCCACTGAACCCCACCAGCCCATGGTTACTGTCCCCAGCCTCCCCAGGACTCTCTCATTGTCTCTGGACCTCTCTGTCAGCAAGAAGCAGTGGCAGGGAGACTTGCCCTCTCTCTGGAGTCTTGGATTTCTGGGACATGGATTTACTTTCTCTGTGTTTTAGGATCCTCTTTGAAATTGAGTGTCTGTGACATTAACCACAGTGCAGTCTGGAGTGTTGAACAGCTGTGTCCCCTCAGTTCCCCAGGCTGAGGTGACTTTTACACTGTTTTACTGTGAGAGCAGCCGCTCCTGGGCAGTTAACACACAGTCTCCAGCATGTAACTCGCTCCCAGCTACACAGTATTTAGTGCTGCTAGTCAGCGACTCAGGAGTTACAGTGCAGCACAGGAAAACCCCAGAAAAGTCTCTGTTCCCAGACTTCCCCCAGAATTGTGCATCTTTCCCTGTCCAGCACACTACTGAACAAGGCAAGCTCATATGACGTCTGTCATTTCATCAGTGGAAAATGACATGCACCAGCCTTGTTATCCCATGTAGATGAGTGGACTCATCCCTGCGGCACCCCCTGCTGGTGACTTCTGGGAATTAGCTCATTCCAGCTCTAGCGCACCCTCTGTAGGCCGGTGATCCGCCTGTCCTCTGACCCCCGTGTCCCTCCCTGGACCTGGTGCCCCTTTTACCTGGGGTGCTGCCCTCTGGCAGTAACCCCTCAGTCTTAGAGTCTCCCCTCCCCAGGGAACTCCCACCCTCTATGTTTATGTATTGGACTGTAATATAAAATCCAATCAAACAGTCCCCCTTTTCCCTCTAGTTATTCAATAGCTGCCCAGCCCAGGTGATGACTTTCTGCAGCTGGTACTAGCCCCTTGGGGCAGCCCTGGGCCCCGTTAATACAAATTCTACCAGAGTCCAGGTAACTGAAAGACCTCTGAGAAAGTGCTGGGGACTGGCAAGAAAGTGACTCTACACAAACAGCCTCTCCTCCCATTAGCAATTGCCAGGAGCAAATCCAGCCCTGGGAGAGCAAAGCCCCCAGGAATGGGAGTGTCCCAGCCAGAGGGACAGGGAGAGAGGACAGGGGAAGGAGAGACTGAAAGGGGCAGTGGGAGAAATGAGTGGGGGGAGATATTTCCAGCTCTCTAGTCCACCCAGACACATGTATTGCAGCATCCCTGGGCAGAACCACTTTCCAGTGAACAAGAAAAGGATCAGACAGAGGAAAAGCCAGTTCTTGACTCCATATTCCCCCTGCTGGGGTGTGACTGCCGGGGGGTCAGTGTCCGAGGGAATCCCCCACAGTGACTCCTTTGGTTCTGCTCTTTTCCAGCCTTGTGTTCAGAGACTTTGTTATCCGATTGGGGGAGGGAGAAGGAAGGTTAACAATCTCTCTCTGGGCTTAGCCTGGCAGGAGGGGCCAGCTCCACGCTGTAATAAAGAGATTGAGCATTTTCCCAGGATGGCAGAATCTAGGATGTCTATCTGCAGGGAAAGGGCCTTGGAGAATCGTCCTGTGAAATTAACTAAAGCCTGTTCTGTAACCCCCACAACTGCCCTTCTCACCCTCCCAGGCTGCAGAATGACGTCCGTGTTTCACTCCAGCTCATCACATCCTGCCATGGGACAGGGGAGAGAAATGGCTGCAGAGGAGGCTGTTCAGGTAGGGATTGTCGGGGGGTTGCTGGTGGGTTCCTGCAGGAGGGGAGAGGGACAGCAAATACACCGGAGATGGGAAGATTTGCACAGTCTGGTTTGGAGCAGGGCAGGAAATGCACAAGGTGGGGAAGGGAGGAGGACAGCTTGTGACATTCCTGCTGGGGGTAGTTTAATAAATGGCCCAGATTCTAGGAACAGACCCATGAGATTAGGAGGTGGAAATACCCCAATTTGTGAAACAGAAAATAACCCTCCTACATGGGGCTAGGAAAACTGACCAGACTCCCAGTGCTGGAGCCTCACCTGACCAACCAGTGGCTGCTGTGAGATATGAAGGGGGCACCCACTAGTGAGGTTTAGGGGAGATTCCCCTCCTTTCGTATCCAGCTCTGCACAATGAGGAGGGTGTTGGGCTTCCTACCAGAGATCTCTCCCTGATCCCTGCTAGGGGCTCCATCTCCTTTATCCGTCTGTGGCTAGTAGGAGTGTGATGGATCTGCTGGGAGAGAAAAGGGACTCTCTATTCATCCCCTTAACCTGGTTTTCCAGGATGCTCTGAGTGGGGTGGAGGTGGGACTCTGACTGTGATCCACCCAAAGCTTGCATTTGATTGGCTTCTCTCCCCCACAAATAGTGGGGCTGTGAGTGGGGCAGCAGGTACTGAGTATTGGACTCTTGGTCTTTCAGAGGCCAGTGACCTTCGAGGAGGTGGCTGTGTATTTCACCAGGGAAGAGTGGGCTCTGCTGGACTCTGCTCAGAGAGCCCTCTACAGAGACGTCATGCAGGAGAACTATGAGACTGTGACCTCGCTGGGTAAGGATTCCTGTCCCCTCAGTTCTTGGAAGGGGAAATGAAGAGATATGGTTCATGCCAGCCCCACAATGCTACCTCTGCTCTGTCCTGTCTCTGCATCACCCCAATATGCCAGGGACCCACACACTGCCACAGACCCTCCCCTGCTGCAGAACACAGGAACAATATTGCACAGTGTCAAATATCTCCTGTTTGCATAAGTAAACTTCTTTGAGATGGGGCAACCACATCTGCATGCAGTGTTATGCTCCTACAAAGCACACGGGATCTTTATAGAGGAAGGTAAATACACAGCATTTATTGAGAATATAA
Organism: Mauremys reevesii; assembly: GCF_016161935.1. Taxonomy (NCBI): domain Eukaryota; kingdom Metazoa; phylum Chordata; order Testudines; family Geoemydidae; genus Mauremys; species Mauremys reevesii. Next base: position 10,232,917 of record NC_052639.1, read on the forward strand.
CAGTTAACATATGCTTTTTACACACACTCACTCACTCTCTCTCTCTCTCTCTCTCTCTCTCTCACTCACTCCATAGTTACTGGTCTGTTGTAGCTGAAGTCAATCTAATGGCCAGTTAGATTGAGCACAAGTGTGGGGCTGGGCTCTTGTCGGTCGCAATCCAGTGCTCCGGGAGTGTGGCAAGATGAACCCAAACTCCCATGGCCAAGCACCCTGGTTCTTATAGGGTTTTTTCCTTTGTTGAAGTCTATGGATTTTGCTGTATCTGTTTGTGATCGGTTACTTCTTAACTTGTGTAAACATTCCAGTGCACCTCCGAGAGGGTCAGCCTGTCCTTTTGTTCTCATTTAATCAATTGTCCTCAGGGGTGCCAGCCTTGACCTCAGGGTCATCAATCTGCCCTTCATTATGGATGCGCGTTGTTGATTCTTTGATGTCCTTTAAGTCTCTTGACTCCTTCTTCCTTGACTCTGGCTATAACAATGGCCTTTACACCTTCTCTTTTCCTGATGCATACATCCTCATTCACACAAACCCACTGAGAATACAAACAGTAGTGTTTTATATCGAGCAAAAAGGCATTGCAAATGAAACCTTGCCTTCAATGTTTCTCTAATCTACTTAACGTAGACACAATAGAGAATCCTGTCTCTAACTTACTAAACCTTAAAACAAAGACATGTAGATTTAACTAGAGTGCCTAATTTGTAATACATAGAGGAAACCATAGTAGACAGTGTAACTTATCCTAAAACAAAAGGTGACCATAATCAGTCAGAAGGATTGTTCTGGTCTGTCATTCCTTTCTGCTATTCAAACAGGGTGGCTGACAGGATGAAATCAAATCATACATTAAATTCTCCCAGTACATTTTAAAATCCAGCTCCTACAGCCGTATTAGAGATGTGGACGTACCATAGATTTGTATACAGGCAATATGATATTTTCTGTCTTTTCTATCCCTTGCTTAATGATTCCCAGCATTCCGTTCGCTTTTTGACTGCTGCTGCACATTGAGTGGATGTTTTCAGAGAACTATCCATGACTCCAAGATCTCTCTCTTAAGTGGAAACTGCTAATTTAGACCTCATCATTTTATATGTCTGGTTGGGATTATGTTTTCCAATGGGCTGCACTATGTGCTATCCTGACATCTAGTACTGCTGACATCCTGCATTCAGTACTGTCCCTGCCCTTCCTGTTCCCTTTCTCCACTGAACCCCACCAGCCCATGCTTCCTGTTCCCAGCTTCCCCAGGACTCTCTCATTGTCTCTGGACCTCTCCGTCAGCAAGAAGCAGTGGCAGGGAGACTTGCCCTCTCTCTGGAGTCTTGGATTTCTGGGACATGGATTTACTTTCTCTGTGTTTTGGGAGCCTCTTTGAAATTGAGTGTCTGTGACATTAACCACAGTGCAATCTGGAGTGTTGAACAGCTGTGTCCCCTCAGTTCTCCAGGCTGAGGTGACTTTTACACTGTTTTACTGTGAGAGCAGCCGCTCCTGGGCAGTTAACACACAGTCTCCAGCATGTAACTCACTCCCAGCTACACAGTATTTAGTGCTGCTAGTCAGCGACCCAGGAGTTACAGTGCAGCACAGGAAAACCCCAGAAAAGTCTCTGTTCCCAGACTTCCCCCAGAAATGTGCATCTTTCCCTGTCCAGCACACTACTGAACAAGGCAAGCTCATATGAAGTCTGTCATTTCATCAGTGGAAAATGACATGCACCAGCCTTGTTATCCCATGTAGATGAGTGGACTCACCCCTGCGGCACCCCCTGCTGGTGACTTCTGGGAATTAGCTCATTCCAGCTCCCGCACACCCTCTGCAGGCCAGTGATCCACCTGTCCTCTGGCCCCCCATGTCCCTCCCTGGACCTGGTGCCCCTTTTACCTGGGGTGCTGCCTCTGGCAGTAACCCCTCAGTCTTGGGGTCTCCCCTCCCCAGGGAACTCCCACCAACTATTCCCACCTGGGCTCAGTATAAGGCCAGTCATCATCTAGCCCCACCCCCTGGGGCAGGCTGCAGGATCAGCCACTCATCACTGGCAAGGAGGGTTTGGACCCGCTGCCTTTGCCTACCACTGGGCTGCCCTCTGCAACCCCCCAGTACCTATTGCCTTCTGCTAGGCCGCAGCCTGGGGCTTTCCAGGCTGGAGCTCCCCAGCTCCTCTGCATTTCCCCAGCCCTGCTCCCCTCCGGTACCCTGTGTCTAGCTCCCTGTAGCCAGGCCCATCTCCCTCTACAAACAGAGAGAGATTCTATCTGCCCCTGGCTTCTCTGCCTTTATAGGGCAGCTGAGTCTGTTTGGGGCGTGGCCCCAGCTGCAGCCACTTCCCCCAAGCAGCCCAGCCTAAAAGCTGCTTTCTCCAGCCACAGCCCCCTCCCAGGGCTGTTTTTAACCCTTCAAAGCAGGAGCGGACGTCCACCCCGCTACATCCCAAATGCAGTTTCCAACACACTTTAATCCAAACACGCTAGTTGGATAAAACAATAAAACAAGATTGTTAATTACCAAAAAAAAAAGATGTTAAGTGACTACAGGTAACAAGTCATAAAAGTCAGAATTGTTTACAAAAGAAATGCAAGATAAACCACAAATAAATTCATTAGTCTCTAAGGTGCCACAAGTACTCCTGTTCTTTTTACAAACTAACGTGTAAGTCAGGGGTGGGTAAACTACGGCCCGCAGGCCACATCCAGCCCCTGAGCTCCCGGCGGGGGAGGCTCCCCCATCCCCTCCCCTCCCTTCCTCTCCCCTGCTGTCCCCTCGCCCCCGCTGTCCCCCTGCAGCCTCAACATGCCGCGCCCTCAGCGCTCTGGCCCACCGCTCCCGGGCAGTGCTGCAGCGGTGGGACTGCAAGCTCCTACTGCTCTGAGTGGCATGGTAACGGGGCTGGTCTGCGCGCTCCTGAGGGACCCCGTGTCTAGCTGCAGCAGGCCGCGTGGCTGTGGTAAGGGGGCCAGGGCCAGGGGGTTGGATAAGGGGCAGAGAGCCCTGGGGGGCAGTCAGGGAGCAGGGGATGGTTGGGCGGGCGGTGAGGGGATGGGGAACTGGGGGGTTGGATAGGCGTAGGCGTCCCGGGGGCGGTCAGGGGGCGGGGGTGTGGATATGGGTTCATATCCAGGACCCCACCCCCTACCCAACCCCGCTGCTACCTGTCCCCTGACTGCCCTGACCTCTATCCACCCCCCTGCCCACTGACAGACCCTTGGGACTCCCACACCTATCCAGCCCCCGTCCTCCCAGAACCTCCGCCCCATCCAACTGTCCCCTGACTGCCCCCTGGGACTCCCTGCCCCTTATCCAACGCCCCCACCTCCTTACCATGCTGCTCAGAGCAGCGTGTCTGGCAGCCACGTGGACCATGCAGAGCCAGACACATTGCCCTGCAGGAGCGCACAGCCCCGCCCCGCAGGAGCGCTACCTGCACGGTGGTGTGGCTGCGGGGGAGGGGCTAGCCTCCCCAGCCAGGAGCTCAGGGACCGGCAGGACGGTCCTGTCGGCTGGATGTGGCCCGTGGGCCGTAATTTGCCCATCCCTGATCAAGGGCATAAACCTATTGAGTCAGCAAGACATGCAGGGGTATGTCTGTGTGCTGAGACCTCCGAGGCTTTTCCATGCCCTGTGCTGTGAAGCTTGTGTTTGGGGCACAGGTAGTACAAGCCACATGGCAAAAGGAATATAAAGGGCAGCTGCATCATCTCCATTTTGTCTTCAATCCCTCTTCCTACCTCTGGAGCAACTTCTCTACAAATTGAAGCCTGGAACAAAGGACTGAAAGACCCATCGAACTTGTGGTTGTGTTCCAGACGGACTTTCAAGCCAGCAGCTCAACAATACTGCTAATAACCTGATATATAGATTTTGGAATGCATCTCACTGCTTTTCCATTTAACAACTTTTTGTGTCGTGTCCTGTCTTGTCTTTCCATGCTAAAGGATTGGCTGGCAGTGTGGTCTTTTGGGTAAGATCCAAACCTATAGTGTTTGTAATGTGGCTGACCTTTTGGGGTCAGAAAAACATTTTGTATATGAGCAGAATTTTTAGATAACCTCTCACTGTACTGGACCTAGGTGCTGATTGGGAGTCGGAGAACTGGAATGCAATAAAGGGGGCCGTGTGATTTCTTTTTTCAGCTTCTCGATAACCCGTGTGTGGGATCAGAAGCACAGTTTGTGACTGGTCATTAAACTCAACTTCAGTGTTAACCACCAGTTTTGGGAGCATCTGCTCTCCCTTTTTCATCCTGCCCTGACCCTGGCATTTTCAGTGTGGACTGCCCCAGGCACACCCGTTACACTAAGCACTGAAGTTAAATTAATAGAATGTTTTTTATGACAAAGTTATGAAATCAAGTGACCTCCTTTGTTTTCTTTCATCTGAGCAGGGTTTCCAATTTCCCAACCTGATGTGATCTCCCAGCTGGAACAAGGGGAAGAGCCATGGGTCCCAGACCTCCAGGGTTCAGAGGAAAGAGAGACCCTGAGAGCTCCCAGCACAGGTGAGGAAATATTAAACCAACTCAGAATCTGTAAGTGCCTGAAGGAAACATCTGGGATGCCCTACAATGCCCTTGGAAGGTCTCTCAGTTCAATATTGTCCCTAGCAGGGGTCGTATCCTTAGGGTAAATATAGCTCATGGCTTCCTGTAGACCCTAGCAGACACCAGGCAGTAGTTTCCTCCCTTCTCCCTGTGAATTTGGATGGGATGTGAAGCCTGAATTGATCCCCTTCTCTCTCCTGTTTGGGGAAGAACTTGGGGGAGATCAGTTCCTGATTTTATTTGACCTCTCTCCAGTACTTGTATTGGTTTGGCCTTCCCCTTTCCATCCCTGTTTGAGGTTTCTGTCTCTATCACAGCAGGTGACGCAATGGTATACGAGAAAGAGGAGCAGAATTCTCAGCAGGAAAATGTTGAGCAAGTGGATAAACAGAGAGCATTATCACAAAGATCGAAAAGGAATGTGTCCTGGAGTCATAAGCAGGAAAAATCCCATGACATTCAGCACAGACCAGAAGGAGAGCAGGGAAAGCAGCCAGGGGAGAAAGTGGGTAAATGTATTTCCTGTCAGGAAACTCAGAAGGACCTCAAGGAAACCAAAACACAACAGGAAATCCTCAGCAGAAAGAGAAAAAATACATGCAGTGAGTTTGGGGAAAACGTATGTGATTACTCCATCCTTATAAAGCATCACAGAATCCACACAGGGAAGAGGCCCTATGAATGCACTGAGTGTGGAAAATGCTTCCCTAGCAGCTCAGCCCTTTCTCAACATCAGAGAATCCACACAGGGGAGAGGCCCTATGAATGCAGTGAGTGTGGGAAAACCTTCAGTCACAGTTCACACCTTATTAGGCATCAGAGAATCCACACAGGGAAGAGGCCCTATGAATGCAGTGAATGTGGGGGAAAATTCAATCGCAGCTCAGACCTTCTTACCCATCAGAGAATCCACACAGGGGAGAGGCCCTATGAATGCAGTGAGTGTGGGAAAACCTTCAATTGCAGCTCAAACCTTCTTACTCATCAGAGAATCCACACAGGGGAGAGGCCCTATGAATGCAGTGAGTGTGGAAAATGCTTCACTAGCAGCTCAGCCCTTTCTAAACATCAGAGAATCCACACAGGGGAGAGGCCCTATGAATGCAGTGAATGTGGAAAATGCTTCACTAGCAGCTCAGCCCTTTCTCAACATCAGAGAATCCACACAGGGGAGAGGCCCTATGAATGCAGTGAATGTGGGGGAAAATTCACTCGCAGCTCAGTCCTTATTAGACACCAGAGAATCCACACAGGGAAGCGGCCCTATGAATGCAGTGAGTGTGGAAAATGCTTCACTAGCAGATCAGACCTTATTAGACATCAGAGAATCCACACAGGGGAGAGGCCCTATGAATGCAGTGAATGTGGGGGAAAATTCAATCGCAGCTCAGACCTTATTACACATCAGAGAATCCACACAGGGAAGAGGCCCTATGAATGCAGTGAGTGTGGCAAAAACTTCACTAACAGCTCAAACCTTCTTGCCCATCAGAGAATCCACACAGGGAAGAGGCCCTATGAATGCAGTGAGTGTGGAAAATGCTTCACTAGCAGCTCAGGCCTTTATCAACATCAGAGAATCCACACAGGGGAGAGGCCCTATGAATGCAGTGAGTGTAGAAAATGCTTCACTGACAGCTCAGCCCTTTCTCAACATCAGAGAATCCACACAGGGGAGAGGCCCTATGAATGCAGTGAGTGTGGGGGAAAATTCAATCGCAGCTCAAACCTTCTTGCCCATCAGAGAATCCACACAGGGGAGAGGCCCTATGAATGCAGTGAGTGTGGGAAAACCTTCAGTCACAGTTCACACCTTATTAGGCATCAGAGAATCCACACAGGGAAGAGGCCCTATGAATGCAGTGAGTGCGGGAAAACCTTCTGTGGGCACTTCGCCCATGTTAGTCATCAGAGAATCTGCAAGGAAGATCAACAACATAAACACCTCTAGGGCTATCAATACTTTTTTTTTCTCTAATAATTTTCCTGATTCCCACATAGTAACTTTTAAAGCTGTTTGAACTGTTTGCAGCATGGTTATCCCTCAGTTTGACCAGATGAGGGGCCCATTTTTGCCTTTTGCAGTTTGCCCTGTTTTGAGGTGGACCCATTTGTCCTTTCTATCAGCTCCATTATCCCATGAGTAATTCTAGTGTGCCCTTCCTATCAGGAACCAGGGAGCATCACATTCATACTATTCTTCCTATTTCAAAGTTATTGTTAGTCACCAGTGATACAGATTGTATCATTGCCACTTGTTCTCAGGTTGCTCTGGGTTGTGCTGAAGAGCAGATATAATGGGAATTTTTCAAATTATATTTAAATGAAGAGGAGCAGGGGCAGGAAAAAAGGCGTAATTTCAGCCTCTGACACTGGAAGAAGATGTGGAGACTCAGAGATTCCCTCCTTCCCCATCACTGCAGAACTGTTACCTTTTGTCTGAGCCATGCAGAGGTTATCATCATCACATTCTATCCATCCACTTCTCAAAGTGTCCTGTGAGGAAGAGTTCTCAGTTGTCTGTGCTTGGAGATGATGCTTTGACTTCTTTAATCCTATATCAGAGTTGTTATGACTGGAGATGAAAGTGTTAAAGACCTGGAAGGGGAATTCAAATGGATCCCAAACACAGTGTGATCATTGGGAGTTTAAATCGCAGGTTCCATCTATTGGTAAAGCCACTTCTGGCAAGGTGAGTGGTTTTGTCCCCCATTATGGCAATGCTCGGATACTAAAAATTTTGTAAATAACATAACTGGCTATTGAGACAGTGCTGAGTGAAGTATGTTTGAATGGATCAGAGGAGAATGTGATGGGAGAATCTCTTGTCCTGATTCTGAATAATCAGATGTAACCTGCTCTGGAATTTCACTTCACACTTTCATTGCCATGTATTCTAGCTCTCTGTGATGTGGGTTTCTATCTTTCCTGAAGGCTGTTTGGTCACTCAGTTGGATAGTAGTTCAGTTTGATAGGATGTAGCGCAGATTTATTGGAGAATTTAAGACAAATGACTATTTGCTAAAGTCATCATTTCTCACTTCAGCTTTGCTTTTTCCCCATCCCTGCATGATGTCATGGAGAAAGGTTGAAGTGCAGTTCTGTCAGCATTAGAGAACTCTCCAATGTACTGGACAGGCTAACAAAGAAACAGCAGTGATTTAAAATCTCTACTCAGAAATGGTGAACAACAGCAGAACCCCAACTAACTGAAGGAAGTGCATATGATCACAGTGTAGTTCAATTGTTTAAGTCAATATTGTCCCAGATGTTCTGGGGAGAAAAATCCATGCTAAGTGATTTTTGAACTAGGCACAATGCCCATGTATTTGGTTCCAAAGCCTTTGTAACCCAGGCCCTACAGAAGTTCTTTCCTAGCTAATCTTATTGTATCGGAGATGCTGCCCTTCATGATGCAGATGTTGAGGAAATAGAAGTGGAGTTTTGTTGAAATTATCCTTTGTAGGTGCTAAAAATGTATATCGAATCAAATCAGTTTTGGAAATCTAATAGCTGCAGAAAAATAGCTATTTTTGAATAGAAACTCCAACTCTGGTCACTAATGAAGATTGTGATCCAGCCCTGTATCCAGTCCCTTGCCTGGAACTGTGCCACCAAATTAAAGAAAAGCTGGGTATGTTTTGGTAAGCCTCCATGTTTTGGTAAGCCTCACTAACACTGCTGAGATTTGGAGTGGTTTTGTAAAGGATTCTACTTCGGAGAAGTGTAAATTTACCCTAACCAAGACCAAGGATTTGGAAAGAGCTGGGGCTGAAAGAGTCCACACCCAGTTCTTCGTTTCCACCACAGTAAAGGAAGCTATGGTGACCAATGACCCAAGGAAAATTGTTTGTACAACTCCATTTCCTAGTTCAGTGTCACTGATTACAGTTCCAAAGGATGCCAGGTTACATTGAGAACAATCATCCTTTACCATTTGGATCCAAAGAGAGAGCTTCAAAGGACATTCCTTCCCCGTGGATCCCAAACTGGCTGCCTGATTGGGTAACAAGGACTTCAAGGCTGTAGAAATGATGGTAACCAATGAGGCAATGAATGCATCAGGCTCCAATTTCAGACTTCCGGATACTCGCATGTTGAGTTCTGATTCTATGGTTTTGTGTCTGATGCTATGGCTACACAATAAAGCTGATGTTGGTGCAGCTGCACCAATGTAGCTGCGCTGCTGTAGTGCTGCTATTACAGACGCTTTCAGCCAATGGGAGAGATTTCTCTCATCGGACTTGATTAGTCTAACCCTCGCAAGCGGCAGTGGCTCTTTTGGCAGGAGAAGTTCTGCTGCTGATGTATAGCTATCTACACAGGGGGTTAGGGCTGTGTAACTACATTGCTCAGTGGTGTGGATTTTTCACACATCGGAGTAATATAGTTAACCGATAAATGTCTTTAGTGTAGACCAGACAGTTCTCTCTTGTGTTTTATGCATTTACATCACTTCTCTATCTTCTCTCACTTTGAAAGATTAAAAGTGTGACACGAGAGGTATTTTTCCTCATGATGCAAAGATTCCCACATAGGAGACCCCTTCCACCAACACATACTGTAGAAGATCCTGAGATATATGAACTCACAGAAGTGGTTGGGACAAACCACATCTTGAGCCAAGGTTCAGTTGTTGGCAATGGGCATTAGAAGAAAACTAACATATATGATAAGAATTTGTGATCTTTGAATATGTTTTTATCATCTATTAACATGAGATTATTGGTGAAGTTATTGGTTAAAGAAGAAGAGACTAAATGTGTGATAATCTGAAGTATTTTGGAAAACTGAAAGTTGTCTTTTTTTGTTTTGTTTTGTTAGTCGTACAGGAAATGGTGGCTAATCTTGAAAAGTTAATTTGATTTAATTTACCCCCTGTAGTGTAATGAGTTCTGGTGGAAAACCTCACTCCAACGGTTGGGGTGGGAGAATGTGTGTGAGAAAGTGTGTATAAGAGAATATTGGCCCAGTATACATTTTAATATTTTGTGTTTTCAAATAGAATTTATTTTGTTTAGTTTCTAAGTCAATTTCTATTCAAAGGAAAGCTACTCGAGGTGACAAGTTGTATAAATTTTTACCAACTTAGACTGTAAGGGTCACTGTCTTCCCCACTTCTCTAATTTGCAAAGGAAAGGCCTGACATCTGTCTCAGGATGTGTTCAGCAGGTAGGACAGCTGCACTCATCAACCATCAATATAAAGAAAGACTGAAATCCATTGCCTTTCAGGTCAATAAGCCAGCTAAAGGCTGGTCGATGTTGAAAAGCTGTGTTGGCAGAGCACATCTATCAGGGGTGTGAAAAGTCCTCTCCACTGAGAGAAGTAGTTAATGTGACCTGAGCCCCAGTGTAGACAGTGTTAGGTTGTCAGAAGAATATTTCCAGTGTTTGAAGTGTAGACACAGCCTTAACATCAATTCCAAATTTGACCCATCTCCCTATGTGTGAGAAAGTTACTCGTATGGAGGGGGAGCCAGCTGTCCGCTCACCTGGTTCCTCAACTGTAGCTACAGCTCTTAGTGCCCATGAATGCAAAGACTGAGAGAAATGGAGAGTTCCAGCCATTGTCATTTTAGTATCTTATTGTTCCTCTCTCTGTTTTTGTGCTGGCCTTTCTGTTCTATCAGGGGGTGATGGTATAGCTCAGTGCATCTGTGACAAAAGCTCATTGGTGCCAATTGGCAAAGGGGGTCACAGTTCTTCACAAGCAACTCCTGTCTCAGACCTGACAAACTCCTCACAGCTAATACACTGCTTTTATGATATTTATCCAGGAAGCATAGCAGTGAGATCTCTACTGAAAGCTTGTAAATTATTGATACTCCTACTCACTGCGAGAGGTGTGTCCAAGTCATGGTTAAGGGGTAATGTAAGTACATGGAAAATTATGCCCATATGGTATTGTTGTGAAAGTGAGTCACCCCAATCATAGGTCTTGTTGGGAACAGCCCATTCCAGTGGGAGGGAATTGGCACCTGTTCCTTGCTAGCCAGTTATGTGATGTATTGCTCCATTGTCAGCCTTTGCACCAACCCAGAAAAGCCAATAGAAAACCATCAAAGACAAATTATAGACATCGAAACCCTGTGGAAGTGACAAGGACAATATGAGAATGAGGAGATCGTCCTTTCTGTGAATAAAGACAAAAGACTGATTCAGTTCATAATAGGGTGGAGAAAAACACTCTGGGTCCATTCACCAAGGAGATTCCTAATGACCAGTGGTGCTTCATGAAAGGCAGGGCCGTGGCTCCTAGGGACTAGGAATCAGTGAAATTGACTGAAGTGTAAGGTGAGAATCTACTTAGATAGGAAAGGTAACTATTAAAAAGTGTAGGTTGCATTTTCTGATTTTGTTTAGTTGGTAACGGTTTCCATCACTCACGTTTGTTTAAATCTCTATCGGTTGTTAAATAAATTTCTGCTTGTTTGATAACTATACTCAAGTGCTGTGTGAGATACAGTAGCAGTGGTCCACAGTAAAACTAGTAACCTGGGATATACTATTGCTTTGGGCAGAGAGAATCTGGGATTTCTCTGAGTATCTGGTGATCCGGGCTGGACCCCAGAGGGGGACACATTGAAGGAACTCAGGGGTTAGGGTGGCTGCTGTAGCTCAGAGTAGGGTCCTTGAGTGCCTGACGGGCTGGGTGAGTTTGGTCACTAACATCCAGCTGCCAAATGCAAAACTCCCTCTTCCTAGTGGAAGGTGGCAACAAGGAAACTCACAGCCCTCAGCTCCTTGAGAAGGGTCACAATATGTCTCTATGTTGATTCACCTGTCAAATTCATACAGGGAAAGCTCCCTATAGCATAAAACTCTGCCATATGAAATCATGGAACATGTGCTCTTCACTCTGTGAAAGCATGTGAAGAATCCAAGCGCTGGAGGGTAGGGTTTGGGTCCAGAGTGACCTAGACAAATTGGAGGATTGGGCCAAAAGAAACCTGAGGAGGTTCAACAAGGAGAAGTGCAGAGTCCTGCACTTAGGAAGGAAGAATCCCCTGCACTGCTAGAGCCTGGGGACCGACTGGCTAAGCAGCCATTCTTCAGAAAAGGACCTGGGGATTACAGTGGATGAGAAGCTGGATATGAGTCAACAGCACCCTTGTTGCCAAGAAGGCTAACAGCAGATTGGGCTGCGTTAGTAGAAGCATTGCCAGCAGCTTGAGGGAAGTGTGTTCATTTCAAACCTGCAGCTTATTCATTTCATGTGGTGACCCCTCCTAGTTCTTGTGTTATGAGAAGGAGTAAATAATACTCCCTTCCTTGGTCCTTTAGAAGATATTATGTGACCTCCTCCCCCTTGTTGTATCCATGTTGGTCCCAGGACATGAGAGACAACACCGCAAACAAGGTTCAAAGTCAATGCACATGGGAGAAGCATCTTGTGTTTCATTCCTTATGTCCTAGTCCCATCGTGTGGCCATTTCCTTTTCTTCCTTTCTGTCAAAAGTTTTGGTGTTTTGCACAGAAACATTATTTCCCCAGGAGAGACTCAGGAGTGAGGGCTGCATTCCTGTGCCAAACAGTCACTAGAAGGGGGCAGACAAAGGCCTTTAGGACGAGGCGTCTGTCACTGTCAAAAAATCATCTCCCTCCTGTGGTTCCGCGGGCAGCAGGAGCAGCCGCAGCTCGGTGGCCCCCGGCAGCAGCACTCCTGGGGTGGCCGGAGCAGCAGCAGGCCCCCTGGGGCTCCCCCCGGGGCAGCAGCTGGAGTAGCAGCAAGTTCACAGGGTTTCTCCCCTGGTAGCTGGTGCTCATTATCCATCAAATAAATCAAAACACTTCCACCTGTAAGTGGATTTAGCCCAGGACCCTCAGAGTCAGCAGCTCTTACGCCCCTCATTGAGCTCTCTGGTCAGGTGTCCTAGCGCCGGAAGCCTTCTGTTTAGATCCTAAAATAGCATTTTTGCACCGGGGGGGGGGCTGAAATTTTGGACCAGACATTGTAGCTCCACCGTTATTTTATTGAATTGCCTCAAAACAGCAAGTGTAGAAAGTCTCCTAAGTGCCAGGCTCTCTGCCATGGAAACAGCTGCCCCTGCTCTCCAGGAGTCTGTGCGTTCCACCCAGCAACGTACAAACCTCTGCACTGAAGGGGGGTCAGACAGTGACGCTAACACAAATCTTCCGACTATTAACCCAAGTCCCTTCCTTTCTTTAACCCAGGACGTGCCAGTCACCTGTGAGCCATGGTGTTATTTTCATCTTAAAATACCTCTCAGGACATTGAACAGAGGACGTGAAACCTCCTCCCCCAAATGGCTCCCTGTTGAGGCGTTGTACCGTACTTGCCCCTGGAGCCTGTCTGGTTTTATATCCTTAGACCTTTTCCTCTTCAAACCCCTTATCCCAATCTCTGGGCCACCTCCACATTTCAGAGTTTAGAATTTACTGTCATCACCCTCGTATGGCACTTTCCATGTGAATTAGACAAAGTGAGTGGGAGAAGCTCCCTGGCTAATGAAAACCGATGCTTTGGGTGAGGCCTGAACTCATAACCCCAGCAGTGTGCCTCCCTCACTAGCCAGGTGTGCCCCTGTACATGCTTCATAGACAAGCTTGGGAAGTAGGGTAGTTACCTGGGTCTGTGATTAACCACTTTGGTGACCTAATTGAGAGGCTGATGGTTCAAACCCAGGTGAAGACAGAGGTAGGTTTTTTTTAGTGATGAGACCCCGGTACATTTTAACAGGCAGTAAAACGCCTCGATTCTGGTCTAGCCTCATTGGGCAAGTGTAAGTGGTACTTTTACCAGCTGCCTTGGTGGTATAGTGGTGAGCATCGCTGCCTCCCAAGCCGTTGATGTGGGTTTGATTCCTACCCAATACAGGAATGTGATGTTTTCTCTGCTGGGAATTGGTTTAATTTCAGTCACATTGTATCAGTTTAGCAATGGAATGAGAGAATCAATGTCCTGCAGGTCATTAAACACCCAGTGGAGGAAGAAAGGGGCGGGACTATACAATGAGCAGGTGAAGTCATCCTGGTATTACAATGTTTGGTTTATTTTTTATTTTTTTCCCCTTTACTTCCCTCTCCCTTTTAGACTCAGAGCCCTTAAGGTCAGAAGGGACCAGTGTGATCATCTAGTCCAACCTGCTGCACCTTGCAGGCCAAAAGACCCCACCCACCCACTCCTGTAATAGACCCAGGAGGGGAGGCAGCTCTGTGCTCTGCCCCTACCCCAGGCAGCACATGGAGGACCTCTGCTCCCCTCCCCATGGGTGTGCAGAGATGTGCCAGCAGCACTGAGGTGGCTCCTGCCCACTCTGCCTCCGTCCCTCCGTGCCGCTCCCAGAAATGGCCGGCATGTCCCAGCATCCCCTGGGGCGGGGGAGTGTCTCCATTCACTGCCTCTGCCCCGAGTACCAACTCCACAGCTCCCATTGGCCAGGAACTGCAGCCAATGGGAGCTCTGGGGGCAGCGCCTGCAGGCAGCGGCACACGGAGACCCCCTGGCCCTGCCCACCTAGGAGCTGCTGCCGCAGGGTTGTGTGTACCGGTCACTTTGGGAGCTGCAGTGCCCGGGGTAAGTGCCACCCTGCCTGTACCCCAACCCCCTCCCCCAGCGCAGAGCCAGCACCGCGCACCCAAATTTCCTCCCAGAGCTTTGCTTGTCTTCCTTTCACCCAGAACTGTCCTTCTCCTGGGCTGCAAGTAGCCATCCCAGGGAAGCCAAGAGGCAGGCACAAGATTCTGCCTCCCAGCAGCCAACCGCACCTCCCCAGGCTTTGCAGAATGACTGGTGGTGCTCTACTAACCCCACGTAGCCGCACTGAGGCGCTTAGCTTCTGCCCTGCCTTCCTCAGCTCGACTTTCCTCTTTTGCCCCATTCCTGCCTCACTTCCTCCTTTGGCAAGTCACACAGAAGAGCCGGCCGCCATAGGCCAACCTCCAAGGGCAGAGGAGACCAAGCCACAAGGCTTCAAAAGGTGACTGGCCAAGAGCCTCTAGCTTTCCCCTGCTGATGCCAAGGCTTTTTCTCAGCTCATTTCATCACCCTCTGTCCTGCAGGGGTTGAGTTTATCACAGGTGTTACCCAAAATTGGGCCAGCTAGTCAGCGTAGGAAGCACTAATCACCCACCGGAGTTTGGCAGAAAGCAGCACATTTATTATATTGATAGCTAAGCTGAAAAGAATGGGGGGCGTCACACTCGCACTCCCAGGACAGGCACAGCACTGGAGATGTCAGGATTCTGCAAGGTAAGTGTCCCACAGCGCAGCTATGGACGGTGCGATGAAGGTAACTCTCCCTGAGGCACAATGAAATACAACACAGAGAACCACTGGCCAGGCGGTCCGGGCAAAGGGCATTCACTGGAGGTACAAGCTTGTGAGTGCTCTCCTGAGCACCCCTCCCCCTTTTAAGGGCCTGCACCTCATGGCCTGCGACTAGAGATGACTTGGCTGCATCTGGTTGGTCACACTCCACCCTGGGCAGTGTCCATGCTCTGGGTGTGTGAGTGCTGCCTAATTAGAGTCCCAGACACCTTGTCTACCTGGGAGCTCTTCTGCTCTTCAACCAGCCCCTTCATCCCAGGAGCATTCCAGGAGGGAGCGGGATGGGGAAAGCCACTTCACAGGCATTCAGAGAGGGAGAGGAGACAAAAGTGGGAGCAGGGGAAGTATAACAGACCTTCTGAGCGTTGAAATCACTGCTGCTCCTACAACAGCAGGGAATAGGCCAGTAGGAGCTGGGAAAATTAAACCCACATGTTTCTGCACCAGGGACCTTTTCATATTAGGCAAATGTGATAACCACTACACTACAGAAGCTCTGTCCCAGTGCTCTGCCCCTCCCTTCATAAGAACATAAGAATGGCCATACTGGGTCAACCAAAGGTCCATCCAACCTCACATCCTATCTGCCAACAGTGGCCAATGCCAGGTGCCCCAGAGGGACTGAACCTAACAGGTAATGAGCAAGTGATCTCTCTCCTGCCATCCATCTCCACCCTCTGACAAACAGAGGCTAGGGAAACCATTCCTTACCCATCCTGGCTAATAGCCATTCATGGACTTAACCTCCATTAATTTATCTGCAAAAAGAACAAGGAGTTCTTGTGGCACCTTAGAAACGAACAAATTTATTTGAGCATAAGCTTTCCTGGGCTAAAACCAACTTCACTGGATGCATGCAGTGGAAAATACAGCCGGAAAATACACACACACACTCAGAGAGGACATGAAAAACTGGGTGTTGCCATACACACTATAATGAGAGTGATCAGTTAAGGTGAGCTATTATCAGCAGGAGAAAAAAACCTTTTGTAGAGGCTTTCATGGCCTTTGAGAAAGCAAGACAGAGCCTTGGAAGACCCAGCCGGGTTTGTGGCCCAGGAATTGTGCTCAGATTCCACTGATACTTCACCTCAGGTTGCAGGATTCAAAGTCCTGAGTGCTGGCCCTTACACCATGGGACCAGCAAAGCACCTGTTGATTACTGTAGACTTCCAGCAGGGAGGACTCTGTGGGCAGGGGCGGCTCTAGGCATTTTGCTGCCCCAAGCACGGCAGGCAGGTTGCCTTCGGTGGCTTGCCTGCGGGAGGTCCGCCGAAGTCGCAGGACCAGCGGACCCTTCGCAGGCACGCCGCCGAAGGCAGCCTGCCTGCCACCCTCGCAGCGACCGGCAGAGCGCCCCCCGTGGCTTGCTATCCCAAGCACACGCTTGGCTTGCTGGGGCCTGGAGCCGCCCCTGTCTGTGGGGACAATTTTTCTGGCAGGGAGGACTCAGTGGGAACATGCCTCTCTGGCCAGCCCTGCATTTGCTCAAAAAGTCAGCACCCAGCACTTTGCTGCAGGCCCAGAGGCCTTTCTTCCTCCAGACTGTGAGGCCAGTGGACAGGTGAGGCCAGTGGACAGGTGAGGCAGTAGCACCTTCAGTCCCAGGCAGTAAAGGGCCCTTCCTAGGAAAGGCCATGTCCTGAAAAGGAAAAACTAAAGTCAAGGAAAGTCCTTCTGAAATTCTTCAGGGGTGTTACGGAGAGAAAGTGTTTCTTTGCCTGACCAGGGACTTGAATCCTGGACCCTCAAATTAAAAGTCTGAAGCTCTGCCAACTGAGCTAGCCAGGCTCACATGTGGAAAACTGGCAAATTTTGTACAGAACAGAAACTAGTCAAGAAAAATGAGGGCAGGAAACAATACAGAAAACCTGCTACTCTCGCTCTCTTAGCAGTCCTAACCCCAGCCTGCTCCTCCATCTGGTGCCTTGAGGCCTTATTCTTTTTTTCGTTAAATATCAAATCCAGGAGAAAACACAGTTATACAAAACAAAACGAAATCACAAACAGAAATGTCATTGGAAATACAGAAATAAAAAAGGACAATGCAATTCCCATCACTTTATCATGTCTGGGCCATTCCTGTATCGAGAGCACCCGCGAAGGTCCCTGTGTGCTTACAAGAAACCTGGAGGAACTCATCCCACAGCCTGAACATGAAACTCAACTGCTCCCAGGTGCCGCAGAAAAGCCCTTTCCCTGCTGTGACGTTGCACTCCATAGGATTTTATGAAAATATGCTAATGAGTGTGAATATAAAGTGACTGGACTATGCTTCATGCAAAAGGTCTCTTGTAAGGTATCATTACAAAGCTTATAATCTACTGTGTGTGTTCATCCTATTTGTATGAACTGATCATTCTTGGATCTGAAATTAGAAATATGAACTATAACTCTGAGGTCCTGTTGTAATGATGCAAATTGTGGGCCATTAATAGTGGTTTGGACTCTTGATGGCTCCTATTGTCCAGGACAATAGACTGTAGCTGGCTCTGTCCTGCACCATTTAATTTGGTCTTATTAAAATGTAACTAGGATGTTACACTTGTGTTTTTAAAGGTGGCTTCCCCAAGCAATCCCAAGTTGTTCTTCCCACAGCTGCACACTCTCCTCCACCCCAACCTCCTGACTGAGCCCAGCCCCTGCACCCAAACTCTCTCCCAGAGCCCAGCCCCTCTCCCTCCCTCAGCAAACTCCACCCCAGAGCCTTAGGCAGGTGTGTGTGGGGTGTGGGGCAGGACTTGGTCCCATTCTGGGCACCACCAAAAATTATACAAACCTGCCTCCCCTGTCCAGCCCAACCTTCAGCTGAAGGTTGGGCTGGACAGCCCCCACCCCTGCAGGGTTTGAAGGTTCAGCCCCCACCCCTGCAGGGTTTGAAGCTTCCATTGCTTAAATTCCAGGACACTGAGGGGTTTCAGCTCCCCTTTGCCCAGAGGGAACCTTCACCCCACTCCCAGCCAGGTTCTTGTCCATGGGATCACTGTAGGGGCGCTGGGTCCCACTGGGTCTTTTCTCTCTCTGTGACAGGCCAGGGTGCAATAACTGGGGCATCAGAGCACCCAGGACCTTCTTTGGGGCTGCCATTCCCCTTCCCCTTCTGTGGTCTCATCAGTCATTGACTCCGGCCTTTTTTCTATCCATCATCAGCACCATCCCAAGCAAGCTGCACTCACCTCAAAAAGACAAAGAGTCCTGTGGCACCTTACAGACTAACAGACATACAGGAGCATAAGCTTTCGTTGGTGAATCGTGGGAAGATGGGGGAATCAGGAAAAAAACATGGATTTGTTTATTTTGTAAGTGAAAAATAACTGAGGCAGTTTTGATTTAAAGTCACTTTTCCCTGACTGGGAATTGAACCCTTGGCGTGGCAGTGAAAGTGCCAAAGCCTAACCACTAGACCGCCAGGGAAGTAACAAAGAGGTTTTTCTTCTCACTTATGTTACACTTTCCTAGGGTATGTCTACACTACCAGATTAGTTTGATATAAGTTAATTCAAATTTGTAGAATCGACCTTACAAAGTCGAATTTGTGCGTCCACACTAAGGACACTAATTCGACTTTGTGAGTCCACACTAACGGGGACAGCGTCGAAATTAGAAGCAGTGGACTGTGGGAAGCTATCCCACAGTTCCCGCACTCCCCGCTGCCCATTGGAATTCTGGGATTTCCCCCCAATGCCTGCTGGGGGAAAAACTGTGTCGAGGGTGGTCTTGGGTAACTGTCAGCATTCAACCGTCACTCCCACCGGCGGGAAATCAGTTCGCGCACTTTTCCTGTTAGTGACAGCGCGGACGCCACAGCACTCCACTGCAATCATGGAGCCCGCTGCGATCATCGCTGCACTTATGGCCGTTGTCAACTCCTCGCACCTTATTGTACACCTCTTCAACAGTCAGATGCTGAGAAATCGGGCGAGGCGGCTCCGGCAGCGCGGTGAGGACATGAAGTCACAGAGTGGCACAGACCTCTCAGAAAGCACGGTACGCCGCGCCGTGGAGATCATGGTGGCAATGGGTCATGCTCATGCTGTGGAACGGCGATTCTGGCCCAGGAAACAAGCATGGACTGGTGGGACCGCATAGTGCTGCAGGTCTGGGATGAATCACAGTGGCTGCAAAACTTCAGGATGCGTAAGGGCACTTTCCTTGAACTGTGTGACTTGCTGTCCCCTGCCCTGAAGTGCAAGAACACCCGGATGTGAGCAGCCCTGAGTGTGCAGAAGCGAGTGGCCATAGCCCTCTGCAAACTTGCTACACCAGACAGCTACCGGTCAGTAGCTAACCACTTTGGCGTGGGCAAATCTACCGTGGGGCTTGCTGTGATGCAAGTAGCCCACGCAATCGTTGAGCTCCTGCTCTCAAAGGTAGTGACCCTGGGAAACGTCCAGGTTGTCATAGATGGCTTCGCTGCAATGGGATTCCCAAACTGCGGTGGGGCTATAGATGGGACTCACATCCCTATCCTGGGACCGGCCCACCAGGCCAGCCAGTATATAAACCGAAAGGGCTACTTTTCAATGGTGCTGCAAGCACTGGTGGACCATAGGGGACGTTTTACCAACATCAACATCGGGTGGCCGGGCAAGGTTCATGACGCGCGTGTGTTCAGGAACTCTGGTCTGTTTAGACGCCTCCAGGCAGGCACTTTCTTCCCGGACCACAAAATAACGGTTGGGGATGTGCAGATGCCTACAGTGATCCTCGGGGACCCAGCCTACCCGCTAATGCCCTGGCTCATGAAGCCCTATACAGGCGCCTTGGACACTGAGAAGGAACTCTTCAACTACCGGCTGAGCAAGTGCAGAATGGTGGTGGAGTGTGCTTTCGGACGTCTCAAGGGGAGATGGAGGAGCTTACTGACTCGCTCTGATCTCAGCGAAACCAATATCCGCATTGTTATTTCTGCATGCTGTGTGCTCCACAATCTCTGTGAGGGCAAGGGGGAGACCTTTATAGCGGGATGGGAGGTTGAGGCAAATTGCCTGGCTGCTGATTACGCTCAGCCAGACAGCTGTGCAATTAGAAGAGCCCAGCGGGAAGCGCTGTGCATCCAAGAGGCTTTGAAAGATAGATTCCTCAGAGAGCAGGGTAACCTGTGACTGTTCAGTTTCTTTACAGAGAAGCTGAACCTGCCCCTGTTTCAGTTACTGTTGACTTTCTTTTGTGGTTACATACCCCGTTCACCACATTTCCCCCCTTCCAACACACATTTAAAAATAAAGTTAATGGAATATTGTTAATTAACAACGTTTTCTTTACTAATGAATTCACATTAAAGGGTTGAAACAGGGACGCAGACTGTGGTGGGTAGGGTGTGCTGTGATGTTAACACCGCTTCTGCACTCGAGGAATGACAGGCTCCTGCTCCTAGAGCAGTCTGCAGTGCCGGACTGGTTGTTTCAACGGAGCCTGCCATCCCTCCTTTTCGGGACTCTGTGTGCAGGGGCTATGTGGCCTTGTGGCGGGGGAGGACTGGGGGGAGGATGGTTACAGGTGGGTGTGCAGGAAGGGGTGAGGAGTGCAGGCTCTTGGCTGGGGGCGTAGGAAGGGGTGCGGGGTGTGTGGGAAGGGGGAGGAGGTGTAGGGGGATGAGGGCTCTGGCTGGGGCTGAGGGTTTGGGGCATTGGAGGCTCAGGGCTATGGTGGAAGGGCAGGGTAAGGGCAGCCTGCCTTGCCATTTGTGGATGGCAGGCGCGAGGACCCTGGGGCAGCAGACAGCATTTCTGCAGGGAGCTGCTCTACTGTCAGACCGACCAGGGTGCCTAGTGACTGCATTGTGTGTGTGAGACCTGCTGTGTGACACTGTGTGCTGTGACCTGCTGACCTGCTGTAGATCCTGCCCCCGTGTCTGTACCCTGGTAATGGTGACTGTGCTATGCAATTACCAAAGCCCTCCCCCCGCTTCACACAAAGTCTTCTTCAAAGAAACATGACGGAAACAGTAATGAACAGCAAACTATTTTTAATAATCAACTACACAGTTAGGGGATGAAACTGGGATTTGGCCTTGGGTGACCCAGAAAGGGAAGGACTTCTCAAAATTTAGCGAATGAGTGCTTTTTGGTACTAGAGCACTGTGCTGGGGTGGAATGACAGTGTTCACGGCCATTGGCGCACCTCCTTCTTGTTATTTAGGGTGAGGGGGGTATTGGACTTTGTGGCGGGGGAGGGCGGTTGCAGATACAGTGCAGGGGGGCTCTGTCCTCCTGCCTGCGGTCCTGCAGAACATCCACAAGGCGCCGGAGCGTGTCCATTTGCTCCCTCATTAGTCCAAGCAGCGTTTGAGTCGCCTGCTGGTCCTCCAGACGCCATCTGTCCTCCCGTTCGCTGTGTGAGCGCTGCTGCTGGGAAAGGTTCTCCCTCCACTGGCTCTGCTGGGCCGCCTCGGCTCAGGAGCAGCCCATAAGTTCAGTGAACATCTCGTCCCGTGTCTTTTTCTTGCGTCGCCTAATCTGCGCCAGCCTCTGTGAGGGGCATGCTGGAGCAGGTCGGGATACAGTTGCAGCTGTGTGATGGGAAATGAGTGAATTCCTTACAAAGATACATTTTTGCAAAGAAGAAACATAGTCTAGTCAGTCTCTGTGACCAAGACCATGCACACCACCTATCTCATGCGCACTCACTCAGGGACAGTTCAAATTTTTGGAATTCGCTTTCATTGCCTGGGGTATTGCACTGCAGATCAGACAAGTGGGGCAGGACAGCAGAATCCGTGGAGCAGCCAGGCATGGTAAGCCAAAGACTTTTGGCTGCTTAAAAGTGAATGTATACCACTGTCCTCTTGCTGCAGGCAATCCTGAAAGCATAAACTCTGCCCCTGTTCCACCCCTTCGCGTCTGTTCCCTGGGAAAGATCCCTGTATGCTGACACTCTGCAACCTCCACCACGTGGCTGTAAAGTGACGCTTCTTGTTATGCAAAGGAACAGTGAAGCACTCCCAATACTAATAGTAAACAACTTACTCTAATTTAATGCAGGAGTCTCTGAGCGAGATCACCCTGAGGAGGTCACAGAAAGAGATAGAGAGCGCATGCTGCATGAAAGCGAGCACAAACCAGGGGCCTATGCTGCCATGCTCGTTGAGGCAATGGTCCCGGAGTACCAGATGAAAGCCTGGCGCGGAAAAGTGTGCTACTTCAGAGCACCCAATAAGGCAGCTCTCCCCAGGAACCTCATGCGTAGGCTTTTCGATTACCTCCAGGAGAGCTTCTCGGAGATATCCCAAGAGGATTTCTGTTCTATCCCCATATATGTTGACCTTCTTTTCAACTAGTAACTATTCCTGCTCCATTAAAAATAAATGTTAACATGTTTAAAGCACTTACAGACTGATCCTTCCCCTGATTCAGGGTCCGGGGTAATGGCTGGGGAGGGTTGGTAGGGGATCTCAGTGAGGGTGATGAAGAGATCCTGGCTGTCTGAAAAATCAGCGTTGTAAGCGCTGTCGACTGCCCCCCTCCTTATCTCCTTCCTCATCTTCCCCGTCTGCGAACATCGCCGAGGAACTGGCCGTCGACACTATCCCATCCTCAGAGTCCACGGACACTGGTGGGGCAGTGGTGGCAGACCCACCAAGAATGGCATGCAGTGCCTCGTAGAAGCGGCATGTCTGGGGCTGGGCTCGGGAGCGTCCGTTTGCTGCTTTGATTTTTTGGTAGCCTTGTCTCAGCTCCTTGACTTTCACGCGGCACTGCATTGCATCCCGGCTGTATCCTCTGTCTGTCATGGCTTTGGAGACCTTCTCGTAGGTCTTTGCATTCCGTTTGTTGGAGCGCAGCTCCGAATGCACAGACTCATCGCCCCACACAGCAATGAGATCCAAGACTTCCCGGTCAGTCCATGCTGGGGCCCCCTTTCTACTCTGAGATTCCCTGGACTCCTCTAATGGAGAGCTCTGCATCGTTGCCAGTGCTGCTGAGCTCACCACGATGTCCACACAGGAAATGAGATTCAAACTGGCCAGACAGGAAAAGGAATTCAAATTTTCCCGGGGCATTTCCTGTGTGGCTGGCCAGAGAATCCAAGCTCGGACTGCTGTCCAGAGCGTCAACAGAGTGGTGCACTGTGGGATAGCTCCCAGAGCTACTAAGGTCGATTTGCATCCACACCTAGCCTAATTCGACATAGCCATGTCGAATTTAGCGCTTCTCCTCGTCGGGAGGAGTACAGAAGTCGAACTAAAGAGCCCTCTATGTCGAATTAAATAGCTTCGTGGTGTGGACGGGTGCACGGTTAATTCGAATTAACGCTGCTAAATTCGAATTAAAGTCCTAGTGTAGACCAGGCCTCAGTTTTTCAGAAATTAGTCAACTTTATGGCCAGAAGAGACCATTAGAGCATCTCATCTGACCCCCTGCATATCAGAGGCCTCCTGTATGACACAATAGCTACTTTTGGGACAAACACATTGAATGATATAAAGAGATGGTGAATCCACCACTTTCCTTGGTAGCTTGTTTCTGTGGTGAAACATCCTCGCTGTTGAATTTTTGTGCCTTAGTTGTAATATGAATTTGTCTCTTTTCACCTTCCAGCCACTGGGTCTTGTTATGCCTTTCTCTGCTCGATTAAAGAGCCCTTTAATACCGAATATTTTCTCTCCATTAAGGCACTTCAACGCTTCAATGAAGTCACCTTCCAATCTTCTTTTGATAAGCTAAGCAGATTGAGCTCTTTCAATAGCTCACTAGAAGGCATTTTTCTCCAGCCCTCAGAACATTTGGTGGCTCTTTGCTACCCCAGCTACAATTTCACAACATCTTTTTCAAATGAGGACACCAAAACTGGAGGCAATATTTCAGTATCAGTCTCACTGATGCCGTGTCACCTCCTGTGACGTTATTGACATAATCTGTAACTGTATAGATCACCGTTGCAACCACTGTTCTATATTTGCAGCCAATATGGTAGAAAGGTTGTCGTGTAAGGGGTCTATGGAGAAGTTATGATTGGCTGCTTATAAGGATGCTATCATTTTTGTAGTTGACGTTATGAATATTGGCTCTATGCTGCCCGTATTTCAAACTTGTTCTTTGCTTCCTGGGAACACCCCAGACAAGTTGGTGTCAGTTCTGTCTAGCCTGCTTGATGGGTCATTAAGGACCATCAGCTATACAATCGACCCATTGAGAGAAGGCAGATACGCCTTGTGCCTCAGCAAAGTCTGCAGGGACCTGCCTATGGACAGAACTTTAAGGTTTTTCTATGTCACATGCTGGATAAAGAAAGCAAAGACCACATGGCAAGAGACTATAAAAGGCTCATGCCTCGTCTCCATCTTGTCTTCAATCCTGCTTCATATCTCGGAGGGACTTTGCTACAAACTGAAGCTCTCTACAAAGGACTGAATGACCCCTCCCAGCTGTGGATGTACTCCAGAGACTTCATTTCAACCTGCAGTTTATTCCATCACTGCTACAAGCCTGAACCAAGAACTTTGACATTACTGAATGTGAAGCAGGGGTGGCTCTAGACATTTCGCCACCTCAAGCAGGGCAGCATGCCACGGGAGGCGCTCTGCCTGTCACCGGTCCCGCGGCTCCGGTGGACCACCCGCAGGCATGCCTGAGGAGGGTCCGCTGCTCCCGCAGCTCCACCGAAGCCGTGTGCAGTTTATATAACAACCTGGTTTATGGCTTTTGCCAGCTCTTTTCCAGACCCAAAGTCCAGAGTATGGTCAAGGGACCAGAGGGCTAGCAAATAGTGATCAGCTAAGAGAAAGCCTTGCTTGCTAAGATAGGCCTGGTCATCAGATTGCGAGGTGTTGGAGCTAAGACTAATTAGTAGAGCCCTACCAAATTCATGTGTTCCCTTAAAGCTGTGTGTCTCCCTGTGGGGAATGTAATCCCCATATGCTTGTCATGCCAGGAATGAAC
Organism: Mauremys reevesii; assembly: GCF_016161935.1. Taxonomy (NCBI): domain Eukaryota; kingdom Metazoa; phylum Chordata; order Testudines; family Geoemydidae; genus Mauremys; species Mauremys reevesii. The sequence continues at coordinate 10,257,637 of NC_052639.1, forward strand.
CCTAGGCCCTTTGTCCTGCCAAGACTCTTTTGGGTGTCCCTTGCCAGAAATTCAATGTGTATATTCTTTCTGCCAAGAATGTCATACCCTGTGATGTTCCAGTGAGGACTCTGAGCTCTGCGCTTGTCATGCCAGTGATGCTGAAGCTTTCTTTTGCCAAATTCAAATATATATGTTTGTCCTGTTCAGGACTGAACCCTTAAAAAATCAGTGGGGGTGGGGGGGTGTTGTTTGTACTCTTTTTGTTGTTCCCTCTCTGGATGGAGAGAGAGACCAGGAAGGAAAAACATCTCCTGAAAACATACCTGAAATGAGCATCTAAGATTACAAAAATTGTAAGTAAGGGCAAGGAAATGCATTAGATTATTTTTTGTTTTAGCTTGTGAATTTTCCCTATGATAAGAGGGAGTTTTAGTCCTGTTTTTTGTAACTTTGAAGCTGAGCCTAGAGGGAAATCTGGTTTTAGCCTCTGCCATCTCTAGCAGTCAGCCAGAAGACCAGAAGCCACCCTCTCCCTCCCACAGTGGCCAGCATGGGGCTTGAACCCATGACCTTGGAGTTATTAGCACCACACTCTAACCAGCTGAGCTAGCCGCCCTATGGGAAACACTCCCTTGCCTGACCCTTTTGGAAGGAGTAACCGGCTGGCGCGGGGAACGATGTGGCCTCCGTTATCGAATGGATGGATCAAGACATCACTGGCCAAGGTAGGGGAATTAGCTCAAGTGGTAGAGCGCTTGCTTTGCATGCGAGAGGCAGCGGGATCAATGCCCGCATTCTCCAGTGGCAAGGCAGCCGCGGGACCTTCTCTTGCCCTTCTTTTAGAAGCCATGGACAGTCAGCCGGCTCAGCTCCTCCAGTGGCCTCCATCCCTCTACCCGCTTGGCCTCCCAAAAAGCCAGCCCTTGTGGAGCACAAAGCTCTTCCTCCACGGCCCTTCTCCCCCTTGCGCTGACTGGGAGGCTGGAGACAGCTGGGGGAAGTTAGCTCAAATGGAAGAGCAGGGGAGAAGTAGTCAGACCCATACACACATTCTCCAGCCTGCTGTGCTCTGCTGGGCTGGGCTCTAGTGGGGGACCTGCACCTTTCTTTCTGAGCTCTCACTGGAGCACAATCCCTTTCCTCCTCCCTCCCTGCTAGTCTACGCCAAGCTCATTGGCTGGGAGGGAGAGCCACTCAAATACAGAATTACTCACATCCCAGGGGTCCATGAAGGGAATGAGGAGATGGGCGGGAAGTGGGCGGGGGAAGGGAAAGCCCTCTAACAATGGCTCCTTGCTTCTCTCCCTCCAGGCTCAGGGGTCAAGGATGGGCAGGACTCAGGCTCTGCTTGAGGATCCTGGCACAGGGGCTGGTGGGGGAGAAAGGATGGTAGATTCTCACCTGCGCTCTGGAGAGGAGGTAATAAGTGAAGGGGGCATTTTTGACTCCTGCCCTGCCTCAGTGTCCCCTGGGCTGGAATTCTACATTCCAGAGGAGTAAATAAGGGGTGAAGCCACTTGGTTAATGAAAACCAGTGCTCTAGGCCAGGCTTGAACTCACAACCTCAGCATAGCACCTCTCAGGACTGCCCTATAAGTACTGTGCACTAACCAATTGTGCCACTGGAGCACCTGTTAATGGGGATTCTCCAAAACCCCTAGGTTGATACAGGCAAGGAGTGACCCCAAAACATTCTCAGTGGGGCTGAGAGCAGGTAGCGACAAGTGTTGTACTCGGTGGGGTGGATTCTTCTTAAGGGTTCCAGGCCCCATTTCACCCTTTTGTTCTTCCCTGTGTAATAACAGAGCTGGTTAAGACTTAATGGAGAGTCTTGCTGCAGACTAGCAGATCTGAAATCACTGATAACCAGCTCTAAGCATTAGTCCTGCTTTGGGACAGTGTCTCTCATGCAATGAACTGCCCAGTCTGCGCTAGCTATGCCAGCTTGGGCTTGGGGATGGGGTCGACAAATAAGTCATGTGGGAAAGACAGCTCCCATTTCTCATCGTTATAGGTCAGGTGGGCCAACTAGGGGAAGAAGCCCATGCTCTCTGTTATCCTGTTTGGGAGCTCAAAATCAGGTACTTGCCTCAGATAAAGGTGCTGCTGGCCTCCCAGAAAACAAGCCACCCCTGCCCAAGGAAAGATCCAAAGGCCTGCCAAAGCCTGGGATTGAACCAGGGACCTTTAGATCTTCAGTCAGGCCTGGTCTACACTAGAACTTTAATTCAAATTTATCAGCGTTAATTCGAACTAACCGCTCAACCGTCCACACCAGGAAGCCATTTAATTCGAACTAGAGGGCTCTTTAGTTTGAATTTGGTACTCCACCCCGGCAGGTGGAGTAACGCTAAATTCGCACTTGCTAGCTCGAATTAGGCTTGGTGTGGATGCTAATCGAACTTAGCAGCTCCGGGAGCTATCCCACAGTGCACCACTCTGTTGACGCTCTGGACAGCAGTCCGAGCTTGGATTCTCTGGCCAGCCACACAGGAAATGACCCGCGAAAATTTGAATTCATTTTCCTGTCTGGGCGGTTTGAATCTGACGTTCTGGTTGCACATCGGGGCGAGCTCCGCAGCACCTGCAACGATGCAGAGCTCTCCAGCAGAGGAGTCCGGGCAATCCCAGACTAGAAAGAGGTCCCCAGCATGGACTGACCGGGAAGTCCAGGATCTGATCGCTGTGTGGGGCGAGGAGTCTGTGCTCTCGGAGCTGCGCTCCAACAAGCGGGCGAAGACCTTCGAGAAGGTCTCTAAAGCCATGAAAGACAAAGGATACAGCCGGGATGTGATGCAGTGCCGCGTGAAAGTGAAGGACCTAAGACAAGGGTATCAAAAAGTCAGAGCGGCAAACGGACGCTCCGGAGCCCAGCCCCAGACATGCCGCTTCTACGAGGCACTGCATGCCATTCTAGGTGGGTCTGCCACCACTGCCCCACCAGTGACGGTGGACTCTGAGGACGGAATAGTGTACCGGGACAGTTCCTCCTCCATGTTCGCCGATGGGGAAGATGAGGAAGGGTCTTTGGAGGACGGCGCAGGCGACATCGAACCCACTCCCGCTTTCCCTGACAGCCAGGATCTCTTCATCACCCTCACAGAGATCCCCTACCAACCGTCCCCGCCCATTAACCCGGACTTGGAATCAGGGGAAGGATCAGGCGGTAAGTGCTACAAACAGGGAAACATTTATTTTTTTAAGAAACAGGGATATATATAAAAAATAGAAATACTATATAAAAATTTTTAAATATGAAACTATACAAACAGCAGGTCTACACACATAGGAATGGAGCAATAGTCCTCTGGGGACAGTTCAAAAAAGCTCTCCGAGAGCAGCTGGAAAAGCCTCAGCAGGAGGTTCCTTGGTAGAGGTGCCTTGTTGGGTGCTCCATTGAAGCACACTCTTCCGCGCCAGGCCATCCTCAGGTAAAGGGGGACCATCGCCTCGACGAGCATGGCAGCGTATGGTCCTGGTCTGTGCAGGGCTTCTGTGAGCATCCGCTCTCTCTGAGTCCTCCTGACACGCCTCAGGGTGATGTCGTTGTGGAAGTGCTGCATCTAATTAGTGGAATTAGTGTACTGTTACTATTGTAAATGGTAGACTTTTACTTTGCATAAGAATGACCCTCGCTTAACAGACTTTTACTTTGCATAAGAATGACCCTCGCTTAACAGACTTTTACTTTGCATAAGAATGACCCTCGCTTAACAGCCACGTGTTGGAGGCCACAGAGGAAAAGCATACAGGGATCTTTCCCGTTCACTGGTGGGAGGTGCCGCAAAACGGTCATCTTTTCTGCTTTGCACATTGCCTCCAGCGGAGAGCACAGCTAAGCACTAACTGATAAGCACTCTGTACTGTAAGGCTTACCAGGACTTTGTGCAAGAGGGATGCAGCTGTCTCTCCTCGCTTGTGCGCTATCCAGTGCAATGGCGCCGCCAATGAGAGCGTATTCCGAAATCTCGGACTAGTTCTGAGATCTCCTGAGACTTGGTTCCCTCTTTGGTCTTCTTAACTGAAACTGACTAGACTGTGTTTACTGTTGGCAAACATGTATTTGTTCAAGGAAATCACCTACTTTTTCGCATCACACAGCTTCGGCTCCTTCCCGGACTGCCCCGGCATCCCCCTCGCAGAGGCTGGCTCAGATTAGACGCCGAAAGAAAAAGACTAGGGACGACATGTTCCAGGAACTGATGGCCAGCTCCAGAGCGGAGGCGGCAGAGCAGAGACAGTCGAGGGAGAGCCTGTGTCAGCAGCATCGCACACACCTGGAACGGGAGGATAGGTGGCGGCAGGAAGACCAGCAGGCGACTCAAACGCTGCTTGGTCTAATGAGGGAGCAAACGGACACGCTCCGGCGCCTTGTAGATGTTCTGCAAGACTGCAGGCAGGAGGAGAGAGCCCCCCTGCAGTGCATCTGCAACCACCCTCCAACGCCAAGAAGTCCTGTCCCCCCCTCACCCAAAGTTACAAGAAGGAGGGGCGGTAGGGGCCGTGAGAACTGTCCCTGCACCGCAGCACACCGATAATGTTCGAGACAACTCTTGCGCTGTAAATTTGTACAAGCTCTTTCCTTACAGCATCAACCAGTCCCAACTCCAAGTTCAAACCCCCCACTGTGTACTACATTATTAAAAGCGGTTTGGTGTTACTGACTGTTTCCGTCACGTTTCTGGTGTCAGAAGACTTTCTGTTGTTCTGTGTGTGGGAATTGTAATTTCAGTGCATAGCCCACAGTGCCATGCTACAGACTTGGCTGCAGGGTCAACTGCAGGGCACACACAGACTGCAGTCACTAGGCACCAGGGACAGTCTGTGTGGTGTATGCTGCCCCGGGTCTTTCCTTGATGTGTATGCTTGTGCAGGGTCCTGGTGCCTGCCATCCCCGAATGTAAAGGCAGGCTTCCCTTCACATGCACTTGGACCGTAGTCACGATCCTCCCGGTGCCCTGAGCCCCAAAGAGACCTCATCCAGGGCAGATACTCACCCTTTCCCCACACCCCTCACCCCTTCCAACGCCCAAACCCACAGCCGTCATGTTAACCCCTATCCAAAGACGGCACCCCTCGCCCCTTCCTGCAAACCCACCCATCAGTGCACACCTTACCCAGCACAGAATGCTTCCATGTTTCAACCAAGAAACAGAAATGCAAAGTCAATGAAAGATTTATTATTAATTACTAAAACATGTCCTTAGTTTTAAAACGTCCTTCAGAAGTGGGGGAAACTTGGTTTATGATCAGGCTCTCTTAAAATCAAGTGGACAGTCACAGGTTACCCTGCTCTGCGAGGAAACTCGCTTTCAAAGCCTCCCTGATGCATATCGCTTCCCGCTGGGATATTCTCTCAGCACGGGTGTCTGGCTGATCGTAAACAGCAGCCAGGCGATTTGCCTCAACCTCCCAAGCGGCCAAAAAGGTCTCGCCCTTGCTCTCACAGAGATTGTGGAGCACACAGCAAGCAGCAATAACTACGGGGATATTCTTTTCGCTGATGTCCGAGCGAGTCAGTAAGGTCCGCCATCTCCCCTTGAGACGTCCGAAAGCACACTCCACCACCATTCTGCACTTGCTCAGCCGGTAGTTGAAGAGTTCCTTTTCACTGTCCAAGGTGCCTGTATAGGGCTTCATGAGCCAGGGCATTAGCGGGTAGGCCGGGTCCCCGAGGATCACTGTAGGCATCTGCATATCCCCAACCGTTATTTTGTGGTCCGGGAAGAAAGTGCCTGCCTGGAGGCATCTAAACAGACCAGAGTTCCTGAACACACGCGCGTCATGAACCTTGCCCGCCCACCCGACGTTGATGTTGGTAAAACGTCCCCTATGGTCCACCACAGCTTGCAGCACCATTGAAAAGTAGCCCTTTCGGTTAATGTACTCGCTGGCCTGGTGGGCTGGTGCCAGGATAGGGATGTGAGTCCCATCTATAGCCCCACCGCAGTTTGGGAATCCCATCACGGCGAAGCCATCTATGATGACCTGGACATTTCCGAGAGTCACTACCTTTGAGAGCAGTTGCTCAACGATTCCGTGGGCTACTTGAATGACAGCAATCCCCACGGTAGATTTGCCCACGCCAAAGTGGTTCGCTACTGACCGGTAGCTGTCTGGCGTGGCAAGTTTCCAGAGGGCTATGGCCACTCGCTTCTGCACACTCAGGGCTGCTCGCATCCATGTGTCCTGGCGCTTCAGGGCAGGGGCCAGCAAGTCACACAGTTCAAGGAAAGTGCCCTTACGCATCCTGAAGTTTCGCAGCCACTCTGTGTCATCCCAGACCTGCAGCACTATGCGGTCCCACCAGTCTGTGCTTGTTTCCCGGGCTCAGAATCACCGTTCCACACCATGAACGTGACCCATTGCCACCATGATCTCCACTGCCCGGCGTACCCTGGTTTCTGAGAGGTCTGTGCCACTCTCCTCACCGCGCTGCGGAGCCTCCTCGCCGGTTTCTCAGCAGCTGACTGTGGAAGAGGTGGACGATAAGGTGCGAGGAGTTGACAACGGCCATAAGTGCAGCGATGATCGCAGCGGGCTCCATGCTCGCAGTGCTGTGGCATCCGCGCTGTAACCGACCAGACAAGGCGCGAACAGATTTCCGCGGCGCTTTCAAGGAAAACAGGGAGGCATGATTGATGGTTCAATGGCGACAGTTACCCAAAACCACCCTCGACACATTTTCCCCAGCATGCATTGGGGAAATCCCTAATTCAATGGGCAGCGGGAGTGCGGGAACTGTGGGATAGCTTCCCACAGTGCACCGCTTCCAAAGTCGAAGCTGGCCCGTGAATGTGGACTCAAGTTCGAATTTGTGGATTTAGTATGGATACACAAATTCGACTTATTAAGGTCGAATCCACAAATTCGACTTAAGTAGATTCGAAATAGTCCTGTAGTGTAGACAAGCCCTAACACTCTCCCAACTGAGCTACTTTGGCAGCTGTAAAGCAGTGTTTTGGCCTATTGCTTCTCTGTCCGTGATGTTTTTTGCAGAAGTTGCACACAAAAAGGACGTCATTGGGAGTGGCCCATGAAGACAAGACTCGCTTTTGCCTGCCTTGCTCAGCTTGACTTGCTGCCTCACCCCGTTCCTGCCCTAGTGCCCGGGTTGACCTGGTGGTGGAAGGGGACTGGGGGACAGTGGCGTGGGGAGAGTCTGGCCACCACTTGCCACCCCACCCCCCCGTTGTCCTGGCTTCCCCCACTGGACGTCATTTCTGGAGGGAAGTGGGGCTTCTGCCTCCCCTCCCCAATTTTCACACCGCAGAGGAGTGCGAACAGGAAAACGAACGGCTGCTCCACACCCCCACCGGAGGAACCCGGTGCCCTTAGCTGCTTCCCTGCTCCCCCCAGCTGTGCTACTGAGTGGAAGCGTCCTGTGCCCATCACACAGAGGTCGATTAATCAAAACCCTCTTCTGCCAGCACCGGGCCCCTGCTTCTTACACTGGGCCTGCAAGCGAGGGGCGGCGGGCACAGCACCAAGAGTCTAACCTGTGAGGCAGGAGGCGGCTGACGCCCGCAGCCTGCTGGGGACCTCCCAGAAGTTATTAAAGGACAGAGACTCCTCAGTGCCCTTAGTAACAAGGGTTTGGGGGTCACCGAGGCCAGTAAGGGGGTCACTATGTCGGCCCTATAACCCTGGGTGTCAGGTCACTGTGCAGCTTTGATCTAGAGCTCGGATCCCAACAACCAACCAGCAGCCCACAGCCTCCCCTGGGTCTGCTCCACCAGTTCCTCCTTACAGGCCGACCTTACCCCCTTCCAGCCCCGGATTCACTCCTAATCATCCTACTGCCACTCAGAGCCACAGCCGTGGAGGTGCTGAAGGAGGAGGGTGACTCTAGGGTGGGGTTCTTCTCTAACAATGGCTGGCAGAAAGGTGGTGCTCAGCTCTGTCAGCCACCTGCCCAGGTGCCTCGCTGCCAGGGATGCAGACGTTTCTGTAAGGCCATTAAATGGGGTATTTGGCGTCTGAGTGAATATGAGGAATGTGCAATCCTGAGAGGGAATTTCCACCCTTCTCTTCAGGGCCCCAGTGGCCTAATGGATAAGGCATTGGCTTCCCAAGCCAGAGATTGTGGCTTCAAGTCCCATCTGGGGTGGAAAAACTCCTTCCTTCCTGTATATTGCAACGAAGCCTTGGTGTTATTTTCCCCAGGGAAGCTGGGAGACGTTTGAACCCAAAGTACTGGATCTTGGGAGCAATCCCCCAGAAACAGCATCTTCCACTTGACAAATCCTTTCTAGACCCATCAGTAGCAAACACTTAATACTAGTGTTTGTCTGAGAATAGAAGGAAGGGGAGTGTTTACTCCGACACCTCAGTGAGTGAAACAGACAGAAAGAGCAAGGCTGTCCTGAAAGAGAATGGATCTGTCTGGAGACAAAGCAGAACCTGAGAATGAGCAACAGTGTGAAAAGAAGAACTTCAAATGTGTGTTAGGTGTTAGTTAGGTTGGTCTGACAAATTTCAAGAAAATACCAATGCTCGTACAATGATGCGGACACTGGCTGCTACTGACCTTTTACTGAGAATTCATTGAGAAATATTTTCCTTAACTATGTTATGGAATATTAGGTGGGCTATGAAGGCACCATTCCTCCTGCTTTCGCCCTTCGAGACAACACGGCTACATGGCATGCGGCCAGTGCTCACCTTCCAGTCAACTGTTAGAGAAGACAACACAGATAGAGATGGCAGCAGGGCAGACTGGAGCTCCGCGGAGATGGTGGGACCAGGTCTCATCAATGGGGAGGTGGCCACCCCAGCATGCACAAGGCTGTGCCAGTAAGTGCGGCGTGTGCTCCACGGTGCCCTTACTCCCTGCATGTGGTGGTGGAGGGCAGTTACTGAGTTGGGTTGGTTTGGGAAATTTAGGGCTTGGCTACACTTGCAGATGTAGAGCACTGGGAGTGAAACCACAGCAGGGAAACCGCTGCCGTGTGTTCACACTGACAGCTGCAAGCGCACTGGAGTGGCCACATTAGCAGCTCTGGCAATGCCACAGAGAGCAGTGCAGTGTGTTAGCTATCCCAGTGTGCAAGTGGCTGCAACGTGCTTTTCAAATGGGGGACGGGGGTGGAGTGTGACAGGGAGTGTGTTGTGTGAACGTGGGGGGAGCAACAGTGTGTTTGGGGGGCTGAGAGTGTGTCAGCATGCTGTCTTGTGTGTTCAGAGAGCAGCAGACCCCCACCTCCCCTCATACACACTCACAACAGCAGCAGCATTCCACACTAATGGTTGCTTTGTCCCAGAGCAGATAAGCAGCCGGCTGTCAGAAATGGAGCTTTGAAAGGGGATATCTGCATGCCTGCAGCCGATTTCAAAACAATGACCAGAGTGGGCACTTGACTTCAGGGGATTATGGGACATTTCCTGAGGCCAAACACAGTGCAGTGACGCAACACGTCATCCACACTGATGCCCGGGTATTTCAGCAGGGCTCAGCGAGCTTTATGCTTCTCATGGAGGTGGATTACCAGGAGCGCTCCAGCTGCACAGCCCAGGTGCTCCATGTGCCTTGTGAGTGTGGACACCTCAGGAGTTAGGGCACCCGGGGCTGCTTTAATGGGCTCTAACTTGCAAGTGTAGCCAAGCCCTTAGACTATGTCACTTGTGTGACTTACTTGTGCTATTGTAATAAATACAATAGACGTGCAATGGTCAGAAATTGCACCAGCAGAGAAGTATATTGAAGGGAAACCCTAAGGAAATTAAGAGTTTAAATTATCCTCCACATGTCCCGTGTCCCACTAAAATGAATCCAACCCACAGGTCACATGGGCAGAAGTATCGGTGTCAGGATGCTACATTGTTAGCACAGTAAATGAAGCTGCAAAATAAATGATGTTTAAATGACCTCACTCTATTTTTACAATCCGGTATTAAGAGGTAATAGATACAGATGGACACCAGGCAGGGTCGCTTGGAGGACGAAGCCTTTATGCTTCCATCTCCTACCACTGTCAAGTTTTAGCCAATTAGGACAAGTCAGCAAATAAGAAAAACCTCAGGTCTCAGTAACTGCTGCAGGTAGCAAAGTCCTATAGGGAGCAGTTTCTGGCACTACACCTGCGCAGCTCTGCTCCCCGGCTCTTCTCGGGCTCCTGCTCTCTCCTTAGCTCTGCCCCACTCTGGCCCAGGCAGTTCCAGCTCCCACGGAGGATGGGACCCCCCTGCCTGGTGACTCACTCATTACACTGCCTGGCCTGTCAGTGTGGCTAACTTGGAGCTTTGGCCTCTCCCCATTGCCCAGGGGACTGTCAGTCTCAGGGTCCTGATTTCCCATTGGCCCTTTCCCCTTCTACTGGGACTGGGAACTAGCCAACCAAAACCCCCACTAAGCTTTAGTAAGGGGCCAACAGTCCCTTACATGAGCCGGCCCCATGAGGGTCACTGATGGCCAGAGAAGGCAGCATGAGCTGGTCAGTGAGCATGAGCTGGTCAGCATGAGCTGGTCAGTGGGACCTTGTGGTAAAGCCCACAAGCTCATACTGCTCCACTTCCCTGTCTCCAGCTCTGCAAGAACCATTTTTTCTCCTCCTGCTGGATGGGTCAGGGCTCTAGAACTGGCACCTGAGGGTTGGGATTCTCACGGCTTCACCTGGTGCCCACAAGTCTGGCACTTGCCACTGTGCTTGAAGGAAGCAGGGCTGGGCAGGTGGGAGCCCAGCACCTCTCCTCCTCTGGGCACCTAGAGCAGAGGCGGCTGGTGCTGACAGCTCCAAGGGAAGGCTTAAAAGCCACAGAGGCCAGGGCAAGAGGAGGAGAGGACCATGCCTATGTGTGGCCAGCAGACAGCCACAGGGCCAGCCTGCTCCCTGCTGTGCTGAACCCCACTGAAGGCCACCCACAGACCGGCATGCAGGGTGGCTGCTGATGTTTCTCAGGTCATCTACTGAGGGGGCTGAGACACTCTAGGCACAAGAAATTAAGTTCCCAGCGACAAGTGAGACTTAACTGTATGGAGCCAGGTGCAGGGCTTTGGCAGGGAGGCTCGGTCATGGGGGATTGAGGTGCAGTGGATGGACCGGCTGTCTAGGCACAGAGATTTAGTCTCCCTGAGGAGGAGGAGGTGGAATCCTGCTGACAGGCAGTGGCTGTGCAGAAAAAGAGGAGGGGTTCCTGGGACTTTTTTTGCCTCTCTTTTGCCTGCCTGCTCACTCTTGCCTGCACACTGGGATAATCACTGTTGTGGTGAATGGTGAAGATGTTTCCTAACAAGCCCAGGTAGCTCAGTTGGTAGAGCATCAGGCTCTTAATCTGAGGGTCCAGGGTTCAAGCCCCTGTCTGGGTGCTCAGCTTTTTAAGTTGCCTTGTGTGCCAGGAGCCAAACCCTGTTCACAGCCACACAGGGATTCCCAGAAGCTGTGGCCATTTCCTGGAAAGGTTCCTTTCCTTAGCAAGCAGGAGAGAGGCCACATCCCCAGGAGCAGGCCTAGAACACGCAGTCTCTGGCTGCCAGGAAGTGCTGTGGGGCCAGGTGCTGAGAAAGCCCAGAGGGGGAGCAGCAGAGATGGGGGGAAGGGAGAGAGAGAAGCAATGAAGACAGAGCACAAGTGTACAGGGGGCATCTGGTCTGGCTATTGTGGGGAACTTCCCTGGTTTATACACGACCCTGGTGGAATTGGCTGTAGAAAGGATCTGAGTCCCCACCCCCTTACCCAGAGGCTGCCTGACCTCGAGGACTGTTAGGATACAGAGATTCAGGCCTGTCTGCAGAGGTCTGTACTTTAAGAATTTAGGTGTATTTTTATCACTTAGCTAGTTATAAAGATATAAAAGAGAGAATAAAAAATCACTGTCTGTCTGTGTAATGGCCTTCTCTTACTGTGACAGTCTGAGGCCTGGTTCTTCGGCTAAGCAGCAAAGGCAGCCATAAGGTGGGAAGTGTATGGTCACATCCTCACATTCCCAACTAGTCACATTGAAATAAGGTGCTATTGGGCTGTTAGGAATACAATCCTGTCCTGATATTCCATCACCTCCAGAGAAAGGGAAACTTAGTTTGGTAGCATCCTGTCTGGCAAGAACTCACTTATCAATAGACACAGCTGGAAAACCCTGTCTATTGTGACTCAGCAAGGTCACAAGGCATATCTGTAGTTGTGAAATCCTCCCTTCTGTATTGTTTTGTATGTTTATTTGCATGGTCTCTGTCTGGGTCTGTGATTGTTTCTGTCTGCTGTATAATTAATTTTGTTGGGTGTGACCAGTGAAGGAGGTGGAATATAACCATGTTACAGTATATTAGGACTGGTTAGTCTAGAGAAGGAGTGAGGGTACCAGGCAGTGTGGTGGTCGGGCCGTGGTGAGTGCCCCTGAAGCGCGGGCCGCCCCCCTTCTCTCTCCCCCCGCTCCCTCCCCTTCCCCCCCTCTAGTCCGGGTGCGCACTCTGGAGCACAGGGTGTCCACTGGCTCTGGCCACCATGGTGGGTTTTTTTTTTTTTTTGTCCCTGCTTTGCCGGCCGCGTTGTTCTTCCCATCCCCTGCTTTGCTGCTCCAGCCCCACCATTTTGTGTTGTCCCCGCCACTTTGCCACTCCAGCCGCACCGTATCCCCCCACCCCCGCTTTGCCGCTCCACCCGTGCCGTTTTTCCCCCCCTGTTTTGTTGCTCCGGTGGCCCCACCCCATTTTTTTTTGCTTGGGGTGGCAAAAAAGCCAGAGCCGGCCCTGCCCACACCTGACTCCCTGCCATCTTTACAGGGGCCTGACAAGCTTTACTTGTGTTTGGATTCTGCAAAGCAGAGCAGCAGGTGAGGTTTTCCTTGCAAGCTGTGTGTGAGTCAATCTTTGGCCAGGTCTGCACTACAAAGTTGTTTCAGCAGAATTATATTGCTCAGGTGTGTGAAAAACACACTAAGCTCCCTCAGTCAGCAGCTTGTGGCTGGTGCACACACTGCAATGCCACGTCTGGTGACAAAACTGCCCTGTTTTGCTGACAAAATAAAAGGACTTTGATGAGAGGTCTAGAGCTTTTTGCAGCAAACTTAAAGTGACAGAGTAGACGCTGCTGTTCATTATATCACCATAATTGGCCTCCTCCAGTATCCCACAATGCCCGCCGTGAACTCGCCTGCCCTGCATTCCTGCTACAGAGCCATGGGCCCCTCCCCTTTCATCGCTCTGGGAAGTTCTCACAGTTGAGCCTGCTGCTCTGCTCCGGCAGCCAGGAGCAAATCACTGCCATGGATGCTGCTCTCTCCCGCCCTGCGAACACAGAGCAGGCGGCGGGAGCTTCCTTACATTGTGGGGGGGGGCACCGGCATCCGAACTGTGACACCCCCAGGACACCCCTTCCCTCGAGGAGGCTCTTACCTTCTAAACAGGGACGGCTGTTTTCTAGTAAAATCACTAAAAGGGAAGGAGAAAACTCGAAAGAGGTTCCTCCTGGCGCTCACGTCCGTGAACCCGAATACTCTCTCAGTCCTCAAAGAGAGACCTGGAGAAGGAGACTTGCTGAAGCAAAGCCACAGGGGTCTCTGAGGTTTCCCTGGCCCCTCGCCCCTGTCCTGCCTGGCTCATGTCAGCATCTCTCTGTGAGGTCACCACCTCCCCACCACCTTTGACCAATAGTCTGAGGTCCTGCAAAAGGCGTTTGTGATGTCACTGCCACACCCCTCCCTTGCTGTGCTAATGTCCTGCCCCTGGCCAGGCACTTTGGAGGTTTGAGCTACTTCCTGTGGATCACCCCACTCAAGGAGCGTTCGTTCTAGGAAGCAAGCCAGCTAGACAGGAAAACATCAGATGCTGCTCCCAATGCTACACTCACTTTTTCAGAAATTAGTTGACTTTATGGCCAGAAGAGACCATTAGAGCATCTAATCTGACCCCCTGCATATCACAGGCTTCCTGTATGACACAAGAGCTACTTTTGGGAGCAAACACATTCCAGAAAGGCATCTAGCCTTCATTAAATGACATCAAGAGATGCAGAATCCACCACTTTCCTTGGTAGCTTGTTCCTGTGGTGAATCATCCTCGCTGTTGAATATTTGTGCCTTAGTTGTAATATGAATTTGTCTCTTTTCACCTTCCAGCCATTGGGTCTTGTTATGCCTTTCTCTGCGAGATTAAAGAGCCCTTTCATACCCAATCTTTTCTCTTCATTAAGGCACTTCAACACTTCAATGAAGTCACTTTTCATTCATGAAGGACCCCCCGCCGCCGAATTGCCGCCGAAGACCCAGAGTGGAAGAATCTCCGGAGGCCCGGACCCCACGAGAGTTTTCCAGAGCTCCCGGAGTTAGTGAAGGACCCCGCTCCAGGAGCCCCAAAAAATTCTTGTGGGGGCCCCTGCGAGGACCAGGGCAAATTGCCCCACTTACTCCACCATCTGGGCGGCCCTGATGGGACCTGGAGCTACTGTTATTTCAGGACTCCTGTGAGACCCTCAGCTGGTTGGTTTGCACTCTGCTCTTGGGACTCTCTCTCCTCCTCCCTCTCTGCTGCTCTCCTCCCCTAGACATTGAACCCAGCCCTTGCTGCTGCCAACACCAACTGGCAGAAGGGCCTCTAAGTCCCCTGCCTGAGGGGAGGCCAATGCATGTGGTCGGCCATAAGCAATATGATATTTTCTGTCTTATTCTCTATCCCTTTCTTAATGATTCCCAAGATTCTCTTTGCTTTTTTGCCCGTCGTTGCACACTGAGTGGATGTTTTCAGAGAACTATCCGCAGTGACTCCAAAATCCCTCACTTGAGTGGCAACAACTATTTTTGGCCTCATCATTTTATATGTATAGTTGGGATTATGTTTTCCAATGTGCATCACTTTGCATTTATCAACAAATCTGTCATTTTGTTGCCCTTTCACCCAGTTTTGTGAGCTCTTTTTGTAACTCTTTGCAGGCTGCTTTGGACTTAACTTTCCTGAGTAGTTTTGGATCATCTGCAAATTTAGCCACCTCGCTGTTTACCCCTTTTTCCAGATCATTTATGAATATGTTGAATAGCACTTGTCCCAGACCCCCTGGGGGGCACCACTTTTGACCTCTCTGCATTTTGAAAACTGACCATTTATTCCTACCTTGTAACCAGTTATTTACCCATGAGAGGACCTTCCCTCTCATCCCATGAGAGTGTAATAGAGCAGAATAGGGCTTCCTTGGGAGGGGGAGTGAATTGAGAATATATCAGGGGGTTGTGCACATTTACTGCCCTGGTGAAAAAGTGTGTCTGATACTCAGTCTTTGCTGCTCCTGCCGGCTGTGACTGCTGAGGACATTTTCCTTCTCTACTCCAGGGTCTCTCTTCTGCCAGATTCTCAGCAAGTCAGGCCCCCTGCAGACTATGGCAGAGCAGTTTGGTAATAGGCTGCAGGACTCACCACGTAAGAATGTAGCTGCTGTAGCACCTTGACTGTCCATGGGCCAAATCCTGCAGCCCTGGATAACCTCCCACTGATGGCAATGGGAATTGAGCCTTTGTAACTAGCTGCTGGTACCTGAGGTCTCAGTTACGGATTAAACTGGTGGCAAACACAGCTTCAGCCAAAGAAGTGAAGGTTGTAAGTGAAAGAGCAAAGCTGGCCATCCGGGGAGCTGCTGCAGTCCCGTAACCACAGCTGGAAGGGAGAAGAGGAAAAACTCCCTAAAGTGCTGGGAGCAGCCCCGAGAAAAGGAAGTTTGTCAGTGAGATCAGTAGCAATAACTATGAAATGACGGAGTGCTTTCTCCTGTGTGCTGACATGGCTGAATTGTGTTACTTTACTGTGAGAATAAGCTTTAAAATATCCTGCTCTAATTTCAGGATGGGTCTGTAACCATAATCAGTCTCTGTGGGAAGTGGCCTCTAGATAGTGATCTTTGGGCAGAGCTGGCTGAAGAGCCTTCCTACTCACCAGGAGATCCTGGCTTGGCCTGACAGTTCTTCCTTGCTGAACCTAGTTTGTCTGTCAGGCGCCTTTCTTTTATTTCTTCTAATGAAAAGAAAAGACCTCACTGCACAATCCTTGTAAGTGCTTGTTCAAGACACAGAGACCCTTCCTTGCTAAGTCTTGGAAAGTGTTAAGTGGTAAATCTGGAGCTGATGGAAAGGTTACCATGACTCAGAGTTGAGCTGAAGCTGCTGTGACTGAAACACAGAGCACTAATCAGTATCTGATCACAGCAGCTGCTGGGAGAAGCACATGTTAGAAGCCCTCTGTCAGCTCAGCTGTGGCTTTCTGTGCACTGAGCCAGCCTGCTCAAGGTCTGCAAGTCTTGAGGAAATGGGGAACATTTTTACTTTGGAATTTGAAGGTGTAGTCTTGGACCATCAAGTGGAGTGGTTGCAAATGGCTTGCTGGGGAAGGCACCATGGCTTAGTAGGCTAAAGCTCCTGTCTAGTAAACAGGAGATCCTGGGTTCAACTTCTAGTAGTGCCTTGTTCTATAGCTTTTGTCTCCTCTGCTCACATTTTCCTGTCTTCCTAGGAAACAGAAGAGACCTCCCTTGACAATCCAAGTAATTGCTTGTGAAGGAAAAGGCTTCTTTCCAACAGAGCATTGGAGAGAATCAAATCCTCAGTCTGGTGTTGATGAAAAGGCTATTGGCATTGGCAGGAGGTTGCTTCCGCTGCAATTTGCTGTGACAGGAGACCCTGTGTTGGGCACCCATGCAATTCACTGGGGATATCTGTGCACAGAGCCCCTTCTAGAGGGTTCTCTGCAGGGCTTGCAGGAAATGGAGAATGACTGTCCTTTCACTTTTCATGTTATTGTTATTGAAAAATAGAGCAGTTCGGGGAGAAGTCCCAGAGCGTGGCACCATGGCAGAGCTTGCCAAGAGAGCTGCTGGATAAAGAGCAGATTCAGGATCCAGCATCCAGTGCTGCCTTGCTGAACGTGCCTCCTCTTGTCCCCTTTTGGTCAATCTTTTTTGTTAATGGAGAAGCTCGACTCTGGCTAGCCATACAAATGCTTGCAAAAGAAACGGGTCTTTTTGCTGACAACTGTCAAAAGGAGGCTTTGGATAAACATGGAAACAAGGTCAAGGTCACTGTAACTCATCTTGCATGTGCAGCTGTTGAAGCTACAAGGCAGAGCACTAAGCACAGTATTACCACGGCTGGTCACAGCAGGGTCTCTGTGTGGTGGGATCCAGAGTACAATCCCAAACTGTGGAACTGCTCTGTCCTCTTATCTTTCCAGCCTGGGCTGTGTCTTACAATGCTGCACTAGTGATGTGGAAGCAGGAAAGCTTCAATAAGGATTTGAAGGGGATTTTAATGCATGTTAGTCAGTTAGCAAGAGTCAGGCCATACTGTAACCCTAATGACGTGAGACTTGTAGGAGCAAGGATAGTGCGAGGCGACAGGACAAGAACTGTGTACAAAGTTATTACGACCTTGCAATCACTAACCAAAATGCAGGCTTGCTTTTTCTTAGGACTGAGACAAATAAGATAAGCCTTTCTGCTATGTATAAACAAAATGTAGTTGTTGCTTTTTACTGTCTGTATTATTGCTAGAAATTGTCTGTAACAAAGGTATAAAGGCTTGATGTAATTGTTTACCAGTTGAGAGACCTGTCCAGGACTGGGGCGACCCTGTGTCCTATGGCACTCTCTCCCTCCATTGTAATTACCTGAGAAATAATAAAGTATTTGATTTTGCTGCACCCAAACAAAAAGCGAGAACTGAGTTTTTCTTCAACAGTGACAAGCAGCAAAACCCCCTCCATGTGCTGTGATCACTCAGCCAACAACATGCAGCAATGCACCCAACTAAGTTGCATGAATGCTCTATAAGCCACTCCTCAATTATACATAGAGAGACACCAGCATATCTCCCAGCCCTCAGCCTTGCACCTCAGAAATGTACCGTCATACACTGCTCAAAACCTCTTGAAAAGTGCAAGCTCATTAATTAATTCACCACTTCCTCAAAAAGAAAGTGAACATGCACCAGCCTTTTTAATCTGAGCAGCTTTCCCAAGCATTTGGACAATTTCACAAGTAAGTTTAAAACATTAAAATAAGTTTATTAACTACAGAAAGATAGATTGTAAGTGATTATAAGTGTTAGGCAGAGAGGTCAAAGCTGGTTACGTAAATGAAAATAGAATCTTAGTGTGACATTCTAGACCTTTGCGGGAGTGGCTGTAACCCCCATATTCCTCATTTTCATATAATTGTGATCTTACATATAGAGCATGATTTGTAAGGTATCAGGGGAAAGGATATGATCTGCTGAAAGTCATTTATCTACCCATAGATGTATACCATTCATGCATATGAAGTTATGAGAATTGTGTAGTACGGTTGTCACTATGCTGTAAGCAGTGATGAGCTGCCAAAATATTAACAACCGGTTCCCTCCTTCTCACCTCACGAGGGGTCATTGCCCCCGGGAGGTCATGCCCCATCCAACCCCCATGTTTTTGACACCCCAGGACCCCTGACCCATCCCCCCATCTCCCTGTCCCCTGACTGCCCTTTGCAGCCCCATCCAACCCCTCCTCTCATTCTTGATGGCCCCCCGGGACCCCTGCCCCATCCAACCACCCCTTCTCTCTGTCCCTGAGTGCCCCCACCACCTCATCCAACCCCTGCTCCTTCCTGATTGCCCCCCGGGATCCTTGCCCCCATTCAATCCCCCTGTTCCCTGCCCTCTGACCGCCCTGACCCCTATCCACCCCTCCACAACCAACCAAATACCCCTCCCTGCTCCCTGCCCCCTTACCACATTGCCTGGGGCCGGGACCGGGTCCACTCTGCCGGGACCTCAACCGGCCCTGCGGGCCCGACTCCCGGGCCGGGCGGCACGGGGCCAGAGCCGCTCCGCCGGCACCGGGGCCAGAGCCGCGGGCCCGACTCCCGGGCCAGGCCCGAGCTGGGGTGCTTGGCTGGGACCAGGCTGGGGCACTCGGCCAGGGCCAGAGGAGCCATTCCGCCCCACGCCCAGCTTACCTGCCTGCTGCTTTTCTGGCTTCCCATGTACATTTGATTCGCGGGAAGCAGGGGAGAAGGAGGGTGGAGCACTCAGGGAGAGGGGAGGTGAGCTGGGGCCGGGCGAACAGCTGCCTGAGCCTTTGTTAAATTTAAAAACTTTTTAGAACCGGTTGTCCTGGAACCACCGGTTCTAAAAAGGTTTCTAAATTTAACAACTGAATTCTTGTGAATGGGTGTGAACTGGCTGGAGCTCACCACTGGCTGTAAGTTGGGAATCAGCCATCACCTGCATGAAGCCACACATAGGAATTGCTCAACCTTGCTTGGAAAGACACATGGTGCTGGGCCCCCCATCCAACTGAAGTCTTCAGTGTCACAGTGACCCAAGGTGTGTTCACAGAATGGGGATGGGGTATGTGTTGGTGGGTGGAAGGATGGATGAATTGATTTCTGCATGTGTTTGTGTGGTTTTCTGCAAGGGTTTTGTGTGTGTGTGGGGGTGTTATTACAGCTCTGGGGTTGTGTTTGTGGTTGTGGTCAGAACCAGTCTCAGCCCAGGTCAGACTCTGGGAGCCCAACCCCTCTGTCGCCATGGCCATGTCTATTGGTCTCCTGGAAAGGTCCATTCTCATGGGTAGCTGTCCAGTGGCAGTGAGTTCCACAGGCCTTGGCACACACTATGTAGGGCAGGAGGTCCTTGTGTTGGGAGCAGTGGGAGTGAACTGTGTGCGGTTGTGTCTCTGAGCACAATTGTGAATATTCTGGTGTGTGTGATTGTGAGTGTGGCTGGGGGTGTGATTGTTTCTCTCTTTGGGGGCTGGGCTAGCATGCCACTCTGGGTGTGTTGTGTGAGTGTTCTTGGGACTGAGAGTCCTTTGTGCGTCAATGTGTGTGTGTGTCACTTGCTGCAGGATACAATATCCTGCAAAGCCACTACACAGACACACACACACACACACACACACACACACAGTGGGACTCAGCCCCACCAGCAAGGGGCAGCTGGGACACACACGTCTCTCCTGGGCCAGCTTGGACAATTTCCCATCACGACCTGGCACAGTGCTGGTGCCCCCACACGGGGGTGGGCAGTGACCGCGCGGGGGGCGGATGTGCTGGATTCAGAAGGAAGCACTTTGGGAAAATCAGTCAAGGCCCTTAGCAGAGCTGGGACACAGACCCAGTGACCCCTGCACCACCCTGGGAGGAGTGGGGTCTAGTGGTCAGAGCAGGGAGGGCTGGGCACCAGGACCCTGGGTTCTATCCTGGTCCAGGGAGTGGAGGGTGTAGAGCAGGGGACTGGGAGCCAGGACTCCTGGGTTCCATAGGGAGACTGTTTTTCCTGGGCTCCCCTCCTAGAGATCCCAGCCCAGCCCCCTAGTGGAGAGTGAGTGGGAGCCGGGAAAGTTGCTCTCCCACTTCAGAAACATGATTCAAAACCCTCCCCCATGGGCTGTGACATCATGGACCTCCCCCGCCCTCCCCAAGGCAGACAATAGAAGCCCCGCCCCCCCAGAGAAGGGGGGGGGGGTCTAGTTGCACCCACAACAATCCCACTCATGGTTGCAAAGAAACCCCCAGAAACCACTGCTAGGACAGGATCTGCTGCTTTCTTTTCACCATGAGCTGCTCCCCGCCAGGCACCACACCCCATTCACACCCCTTTGGTCACTATGCAGCTCAGTGGCAATCACTGCCCCGAAGTGACTCCGGCGCAGGCACCCACAGCACGAACTCCCCACACCGGATTCTGTCCACACGCAGAGAATTCTCTCCGCCGGGCTCCTTCGGTTCCTCTCGCTGCTCCCCGTCCTGCCGCCAGACACTGCTCATCTGCATAGCCCCGCCCATGGACACGTGACACCTCCTGTCGTTTTGGTCTCAAGTGAATGAGTCGCCTGCGGGGAGTGAACACGTCAGCGCACGTCACAGCCCCAGCGCACGTCACAGCCGCCGGGCGGGGATTGTCTGTGAGCCCCGCGCTGGGGGCGGGGCTTCAGGGAGAGACCCAGCCCCATAGACAGCCTGGGGCAGGGAGATATTGGGGGAAGGGATGAGGGGATGGGGGGAGAAGGGGGGAGGGAGAGACCCAGCCCCATAGACCTGCAGGGGCAGGGGATTTTGGGGTCTGGCGGGGAGACGGGGGGGTTGGCAGAGACCCAGCCTGGGGTGCAGGAGAACTGGGGTGGAGGGAGACATGTCGGGTGGGGGTCGTGGGTGTGAAATGTTGGTCCAGGGAAACTGAGTCACTCCCAGGACATCGTGTGCAGGGGAGAGCACAGGGGCAGGGAGAGAGCCCCAGCCCCACAGAGCCCCAGAGGGATATTGGGGGCAGGAGGATGGAGGGGAGAGACCCAGCCCCATAGACCCCTAGAGGCAGCGGGATATGGGGAGGGGGTAGGAGAGGGGATGGCAGAGGAGACACCCATCTCCATAGACCCCCAGAGGCAGGAAAGGAGGGGAGAAGGGGGGAGGGAGACACCCATCTCCATAGACCCCCAGAGGCAGGAAAGGAGGGGAGAAGGGGGGAGGGAGGGATCCAGCCCTATAGACCTGTAGGGGCAGGGAGATATTGGGGGCAGGAGGGGAGACGGGGGGTTGGCAGAGACCCAGCCCGGGGTGCAGGGGAAATGGGCTGGTTTGGAGGGAACTGGGGAGGAGAAGAGACACAGGGCAGGACACATGTTGGGACAGGGAAACTGACTCACTCCGAATACATGCGGAGCAGGGCAGGGCGGAGGCAGATCATGCTGGTCCCAGGGTAATTTCGGGGGGCTCTGATTCCCCACTCAGCCGGGGGGCTCCCCTCTGGGCTGAGGAGACCTGGAGTGGGACAGGTGCAGGGGCTGGGTGTGTGTGTCAGGCTGGGGGAGCTGCCTGGGCAGAGGGGCTGGAACCGGGGGGGCTCCAGGCACCAGCACACCAAGCGCGTGGGGTGACAAGCAGTAGGGGGCTCGGCTGGTCACCGCGAGGGCAGCAGGCACCCCAGCCCCTCCCCCACTCTAGCCCCCTAACCCCACTCCCCTCCCAGAGCTGGGGGAGAACCCAGGAGTCCTGGCCCCCAGCCCTGCCCCTCCCCCGTATTTCCACATGGCTCCATCCAACAGCCACCCCCCCCCCCCGCGAGTGGGGAGAGACCCGGAGGCCAGGGGAGAAGCAGGCGGGGGGGGGGCGCTGGGGGCACGGCGCTGCGGGGCAGGGCCGGGCCGAGACCCCCGGACATGCGAGTTCGCGTCAGGAGCCGGAGGGGGGCGGGGCCGGGGCTCTCTGGGGGCGGGGCGGGGATGAGGACTTGCGTTGCGGGGGGAGGTGTCAGGTTGACCCAGGGACCCGCCCTCACCTGGGCTGGAGAGGACGGAGGCGCCCCGGGGCAGGCTGGGAGTTGTAGTTCCTGGCTCGTCTCAGAGCGGAAGTGACGGACGGTTACTCAGGCAACGCGGCCCTCCCGGTGCACTCTGGGAAGCGTAGTTCTCTGACACACACGCGGCCTCTATTGGAGGAGGGGCCTTAACCCGTCACTTCGCCGCGCCCTCCCCGCTCCTGATTGGCGGAAGAGCGCGGGACAGAGACTCGGTGCGTCGGGGAGGCCCGGTTCCCTCCCCGAAGCTTCGCGGCCCCCCCCCCCCGGGCGCGCGCTGCGGCGGTGGGGATTCGAAGCCCGCGTGGGATCCGGGCTGGGGGGGGGGGGCACAGGGCAGAGGCAGCGCGGAGCGAAAGGGCTTCACCCCCCCCCGCTGGGCCTGGGGGGCGGCAGCGGGGCTGAGCTGCCTGGGAGCAGCCCCACAGCGGCAGCCTGGGGCTGCGGGCCTCAGCCCCCAACCTGCCCCGCAGTGTCCCCGCCAGCTGTGAACCTCCCGCCAGCCCCGCCCCGGCGTCCCCTGCCCCACCCTGTCCGCTCTGCCCGGCCTTTCCTTCGCCCCCACCCTCCTCCTCCTCCTCCTCCCCCCCATCCCTGTCCTCAGCGCCCTGCCCCCTTCCTCCTCCCCTCAGCGCCCTGACCTCCTCCTCCCACCCCACCCCGACATCCTCCTCCCCTCCCCAGCAACCCCCTCCCCCAGCACCCCACCCTCCTTCTCCTCCCCATCCTCAGCACTCCTACCCTCCTCCCCTCTGTAGGGCCCTGACAGCCCCTTCAAGCCCCTACCTGCCCCCGTGTCTCCCCTTCTGTTGTGACCCTCTCGCCAGCCCCACCCCATCTGTGGGGATCCCTCAGCCCAGCATCCCCTCCCCACCCTGTACACTCTGCCTGGCCTTTCCCTTCGCTGCCACCGCGCCCTCCTCCTCCTCCCCTGTCCTCAGTGACCCATCCCCCTTCCTCCTGCCCCTCCCTGTCCTCAGCGCCCTGCCCTAATTGATTCCAACCCATTTCTCCATTGCTGGGCCCCACTTTCCCATCCCCACTGCCCCAGTCCATCCCAGGGTGTGAGGTTCCTCATATCAATCTCTGCTACCCCCCAACCTGCCGGGTTCCCCTTTTCAGCCACTGTGGGGTCCTCCAATCCGCCCCCACCCATCCACTCTGGGCTCTAAATCCCACATTCCCACAATGCACCTTGGTAACCCCACACTCCTCTATCCCTAATCCCCCTAGTCCCTTCCTTGGGTCCTCCTGGGCACCCCAACCCACATCCGGCCCCCACATACATCCCAGTCCCTCATTCACACGCTGAGCTAGTCCTTCAGGGGCCCCCACAACCCCCCAAACTCCTCCATCCATGAGCCCCGTGGGCCTGTGGCCGGGAAGTGGGGGAAGCTCCCACTTTGGCTGGGCTGGGTGTGGGTGTTAATCATTTCCTGGCTTGTGTGTGCTGAGCTCACAAAGGGTTTTTGCTCCCTCGGGGTGGGGGATGGTTTTGGCCGAAGGTGTTGTGGTTTGGTAGCCCTGTGGATGCTGCGTGGCGTCTGGAATGGGGCGTGGGTGTTCCCATCATGCCCCTTCCCCTCTGCCTGCAGAGCTGAGCACAGACAGGTCTGAGGAGCAGAGCAGGAGCTCTGGGAAGGAGAAGAGCACTATGAAGATGGAGTCTAAGATGAGGCCAGGTGACTTCTGTGGAGGGAGACATGCTGGACAGCGCCAAGGATTGGGAGACAACCAGGTGTGAGCCCAGGCTGCAGATTTCTAATTGTAGCTGTGATGGCAGAATGGGAGGAGGGCTGAAGCCAGCCCTGGGCTGTGGGAGTAGCGAGAAGAGGAGCCTCACCACCATTGCTTTTTCTTTTCCTCTTGTGTTGTGTTTCATACCAAGGAAAAGGAGTCGCGAGGCGGAGTCCAGCCCCGAGGTGAGATGGAAAGTGAGCGAGAGCAGTGACAGGGTGAATCCTGTTGATGCCAGGCAAGACCTGCCCAGCTGGGATGAGAGTAGCTGTCTCTGTCGGTGAGAGAAATGTCTGGTTTGGGAAGGGCTCTGGTCACAGCCCCCCTGGCTCCAGGCAGGGATGTCCCGTTACCTGGGTGTGGGTTTCTGGACTAGCTGTGGCTTCAAGGGAGATGATGTTGCCATTTGCGAGGGCTGATCATCTCTCTGGCCAGGAGTGGTGTGTGCTCCCTAGCAGAAAGTTGGATCCATGAGGGTGACTCCCTGTTCTGAGTTTCTTTCTTCCTCTGAGGTTTCTCTCTCTGTTGTGGCCAACTCACACTCAAACTCTCTCTCTCCTTTCATGGACACCTCTCATGTTCAGTTGCCTGCATCCTCTTCCTCTTCTCCCCCTCCCCCAGTCTCCCATGGGCTCAGCTGGGTCTGTCTACCCACGGGCAAGGTCTCTGCCATACTGGGAAGGATGTGTCCTGCCTGCCAGGATGGGGTTGCTCCTCCCACCGCCTATCTTCGGGAGACCTCATTGCTGTAACTGGGTCACAGCGTGAGTGGCCAGTCATGTCTTTGGGGCTGTGGGGCCTGAGACTGAGAGGTGGGCTCGCGGTCATGGCTTTGGGCACAGGAGAAGAGGGGCTGCGATTAGAGATGCCCAGAACTTCCCTTATCACCCGCTAGCTCCATTACTGCATCACCCAAAAGCCTCGCTCAGGGTCCACTATGCCTCCTTGTGCTGGGCACTGCAGGGCCAATCAGAGGGACAGCAGGATGCATGAGGAAATAGATGAGTGTGTGTGGCAGATGGGTGAAGGGGGGTGTGTGGCATACATGGGGGACGGAGGGGAGGTTGAGGGTTGGACGGACAGCGGGACAGATGGAGATCTGCAGGGACGGATGGTGACATCACAGGCTGGACTTGTGATGGGTTCAGCTCATGGCCGCTGGCCCTGTCATCTCCTGCCCCCATCTGCCCGTCTGACTCTGCCCCTGTCTCTCGCAGGCAGCACTCAGCAGAGTCTGGCCCTGTCGTTACACTGGTGCCTACATCCAGCGCGCACCTGTGTGTTATGTGCTCCTGGAGAGCTCAGGCGGGGACAAGCATGCGGCTCACGGCTGCTGAACCAGCTACTCCAAAACTGCCACAGATCTCCCCCTCCTTGGGCAGCAAGACCCTGGCCGGGGGGTTCCTTGTCCCTCCTCGCTGCCAAAGCAGCCTGCTCAGCACAGAGATCGAGGTCACCTGCCTCCGCCCAGCCTCTAGCTGGAGCTGCCCCAGCCCCGAATTGCTGGTATCCAGCCTGGCCGGAGTTGGTGCAATGTCCTAGTGGAGTCCGTTCTTTCTCCCCGGTAGATGACGATTTTCCCCACTGCAGTTAGTTGCTCTTTCTCTGCTTCCCCATGGCCTCCCAGTGATAGTGACCCCTGCTGGCCAGGCACGGGAGTGTCCTGTAGGTGTCTTCTTGTAGGAGCAGTGACCCCTGGTGGCGAGGGGCAGCAATGCCTGGCATGTATCCCCCCTAGCATTGCTGCAGCGACCCCTGGTGGCCACTGAGGGCAGTTACCTATGTGACCCCACCACTGCCATTGCGCCTGTGAGCGCTGGTGGGTAGGTGAGGCAGGGCCCTGTATGTATATCAGCCATTGGGGCAGTGCCCTCTGCGTATCCCACTCTCATCTCGGTGACTCGTGTTGCCCAGGTGGGGCAGTCCCCCTGTGTGTATTTACCCCCCAACCTCTGCATTGGGCCAGGGACCACTGGTAGCCAGAGGAGTCAGTGCCTGAGGTGTGTTCTTCACCTCCCCCAAGGTGTCAGGGTGCCTGGGTGGCCGTGTCAGGCAGTGCCCTGGGTATCTTCCAACCCCTTTGTGGCAGTGAGCCCTGCTCCTGGTGTGTGTCACTCCCCCACTAGGGATGTGCACTGGTGGCCAAGTAGGGCAGTGCCCTGTGTGCATCCCCCTCCCTCTCCCTCTGCAGGGTGACCAGATAGAAAGTGTGAAGAATCGGGACAGGGTGGAGGGTAAGAGGCACCTACATGAAAAAGCCCCAAATATCGGGACTGTCCCTATTAAATTGGGACATCTGGTCACCCTATCCCCTCTACCCTGTGCCAGGTATGGCAGGCACTGATCCTGGCACCCCCATGGGGCAATATCCTCTGTATATCCCCTATTGGGGCAGTGACCCCTGCTGGTGAAGTGGGGCAGTGCCCTGTGTGTGTGTCCCCTATTTGGTAGTGACCCTGGTGGCTAAGTGAGGCAGTGGCCTTTGATTTCCCTCTTCTCTCCCCAGCCCCTCTCTCTGTGGGTAGGGCCCCAGTTGGGGCACTACCCCATGTGTATCTCTACTAATTGGAGCAGTGACCTCCCCGTGGTGCCCTGGTGTGGCAGTGCCCTATTGGTATCTCCCTCCCCCTCTCCCCACACCAGTGTGGTAGTGGCCATTTCAGGCAGTGGCCTATCATCCCCCGCCCCCCACCACCATTGCAGCAGTGCCCCCTGGTGGCCATGTGCAGCAGTGCCCTGCATGTATCCCCCCCAACCATTGCTGCAGTGACCCCAGGTGCCCAGTTTGAGTAGTAGCCTGTGTGTACCTCACCTCTTGGGGCAGTAAGGTGTGGGACCAGCTAAGACAGTGCACAGTCTGTGACGTCTGGGGGCCATGGAGGGCAGTGGCCTGTATGTACCATCTCCTGTGGAGCAGTGACCACTGGTGTCTTGGTGCTAAGATGCAGCTACCTCTAGGGTACATGGTGGGGCTGTTTACAGGCCAATGGGGACAGGCCCCTCTTCCAGGAAGTAGGGAATGTCTGGTGTTCAGGGCAGAGCGTTCCACCTTCTATTGAACTGTGATGCTCTGAGCACCTTTCCCTGCATGAAAGAAGACCCTGTGGCTCCAAAGCTGGTCCAGTAACAGGTATCACCTCACCTGCCTTGTCTCCTGGTATTCTGGCCAGTGTCCAACTTCCCCTTCGCTGTTGGTCCTCAAACCTCCTCCAAGCAACCCCCCCCCCCACAGTCCCTTAAGCTGCCAAACTTCCCTGGAGCCCAGCCCTTGTGGGGGCACCCCCACCTGAAACCCCTCGGCACCATGGGAGTGGTGAGTGTCCACTGCCTTCATCTCCCACCAGCCAGGATGGGCCCACAGCACCATGGGAGTGGTTGTGTCTCCTGCTTCCATTTCCTGACAACTGCTGCCAGGCCGGGCCCAGACTTCCCGTTTCTGGTGCGAGTCCGGAAGCAGATGCTGCCATGAGGCGGTGCTGGGAAGGGTGGTGCTGGTGTCAGGAGAAAGCAGGAGGAGCAGGTGGGGTCTGTGCTCCTGCGGGGAGGTGCTGCCCTTGCTGTGAAAGGCCCTGCCATTGGGGAGATGTCATCTCCCTGCCCTGCCACGCTCTGCACCAGCCCCTGCTTGTCACAGGAGCAGGGCTGGCTCAGGCACCAGTGTAGCAAGCAGGCGCTTGGCGGCCAATTCAAAGGCGGCCCATCCGGTATCGGGCAGCACGGCTGGAGTCTTTGGCGGAAATTCGGCAGCAGGTCCTCATTCCCTGTCTTAGTCTTTGAGCTGCCGCGATTGCTGCCAAAGAGGAAGGGGGGGAGGACTCGCCGCCGAACTGCCACAGAAGCAGCAGTGTGGTAGAGCTGCCGCCGAAGAGCCACATCTTGTCCTTTTCCCCCCCTCCTGCTTGGGGCGGCAGAAAAGCTGGAGCTGGCCCTGCACAGGAGGAGCAGGCTCCAGTCTGCGGGCGGCAGCAGGGAACCGCAGCCCAACACCTGTCAGGCACCCCGTTCTCCGTGCCCCTAATCACTGCTGCCCCATCACCCATCAGTTATAAAACAGGAGGCAACAACTTCTGCTCACTGTTCCCGGTGGGACTCTAACAGGCGCGAACCGGAGCAACTTAGCTTCCATTCGCTGTTCCCTTTATAGACGCACAGTCAGAGCTCTCACAGGCTGGGCAGCAAGGAGCTGATGCCGTTTGTCTCACCCCAGTGGATATTGCAGCCCTTAGTATAGAGGTTTGTTCTTTAAACATGGGGTCAATCTCCTGTGGGGTTGGGCCACAGGAGAGCCCCATGCCCTTCCTGTGCTTCTAACCCTGCACTGTTCACCCTGCGTCCTCCCCATGCCCCTAACCCTGTGCCCCCTCTGGCACCCGAACCTCTACACCCCTAACCCTGTGTCCCCTACACCCCTAACCCTGTGCCCCTCTGGCACCCCTAACCTGCACCCCTAATCCTGTGCTCCCCTGAACTCCTCCAGCACCCCAACCCCTACATCCCCAACCTCTAGCACCCCTAACCCTGTGCTCCCTCCAGCACCCCTAACTACATCCCCAACCTCTCACTCCCTAACCCTGCACCCTCCAGCACCCTTACGTCCCTCACTAACCCTGTGCCCCTACACCTCTAACCCTGTTCCCTCGAACCTAAACCTGTGACATCTGGCAGCCCTACACACAACCCTGCACCTCCCTCCTGCACTCCTCACCCTGCCTCCTAACCTCTGCACCCCTAACCCCTGTGCCCCTCCTGTCCCCTAACCCTGCACACCCTCTGGTGCCCCAAAGCTCTGACCCCAAGCTCTGCACCCCTAACCCTGCGCCCCTAACCCCGCCTCCTCCCCACCCATAATCCCTGCACTGTGCCCATTTTCCCCTAACCCCTGCCTCCTCCCACACCTATAATCCCTGCACTGTGCCCCCTTTTCCCTAACCCCTGCACCTCCTGTGCCCACTTGAAACTGGCCTGGATGCACGGGTAGCTGGCATTACTGCTCGCTCCCCTGCCGCCCCTGAACACTGCTCCTCTGCACATCGCTGGGGCTGTGAGGGGAACAGAGCGACATCAGAACTCCTGCATCCAGGTCACCTTCCCCACCGTCCCCTTATGCAGCCCAGGTGGGGACGGTGACCTGGATGCTGGGAGCCCTGATGTCGCTCCTTGCTCCCCCTCACAGCCCCTGAGGCACAGAGAAATTGGGGGAGCAGTGGCCGCTCATCACCGCTCTCTCCCCTTCTCTTCCCCTCCCTCCCGCGCATGTTCCTATGCCGGGAGGAGCAGGAAAAAATCTGGGCACCACCCAAGCAGCACTCCCCTGCCAGCCGGGGGCAGTTTCTGACTTTACACCAGCAGCACACACCTCTCTGCTACCGTACAGCACCGCCCTTGACCATGGTACCCCTGGGCAATTCCTGAGTGGCACCCACCCCTAAGGCTGGCCCTGGCTATGGGCTTCAGAGGAGTGACCAGACCAGGCGGCCATGGAAAGCTCAGCCCCTGTTCTCCCTCCCAGCTTCTAGCAATCAGAGGCCAGGGACATGCTTCCATGCTGATGACAGGTACTGCTCGATAACGATCCAAAGTACAAGGGTGGCTCCAGACCCCAGCACGCCAAGCGCGTGCTTGGGGCGGCATGGCGCAGGGGCGCTCTACTGGTCGGGAGGGCGGCAGGCAGCTCTGGTGGACCTCCCACACGTGCCTGCAGAGAGATCCGCTGGTCTCGTGGCTGGGGTGGAGCATCCGCAGGCACGTCTGCGGGAGGTCCACGGAGCCAAGGGACAGGCGACCAACAGGCGCCCCGTGGCGTGCCACCGTGCTTGAGGCGGCGAAATGGCTAGAAGCCACCCTGCCAAAGTACATTCATATGCCTCATCTGAG
The DNA here is from genome assembly GCF_016161935.1 of Mauremys reevesii. Classification (NCBI taxonomy): domain Eukaryota; kingdom Metazoa; phylum Chordata; order Testudines; family Geoemydidae; genus Mauremys; species Mauremys reevesii. The sequence goes on from NC_052639.1 coordinate 10,287,469, forward strand.
TCAGATGCCACCAACCGAAGATTGATTTTCCTGTCTAGTGGTTCAGGTTCTGTAGTGTTCGCATCAGAGTGTTGCTCTTTGAGGACTTCTGACAACATGTTTCACCTCGTCCCTCTTGGATTTTGGAAGGCTCTTCAGATTCTTAAACCTTGGCTCAGCGCTGTAGCTATCTCTAGAAATCTCACGTTATACCTTCTTTGTGTTTTGTCAAATTTGCATTGAAAGTGTTCTTAAAGTGAACAACATGTGCTGGGGGCATCACCCAAGACTGCCATAAAACAGAATATACGGCAGAATGCGGATAAAATCATGGAGCAGGAGACATACAGTTCTTCATCAAGGTCTTCAGTCACAAATTAACACATTATTTTTTTATGACGTTATCAGCATGGAAGCATGTCCTCTGGAATGGTGGTTGAAGTATGAAGGCATATGGATGTTAGCATATCTGGCGCGTTAATACCTTCAAACGCTGGCTGAAAGTGCCATGAGAGAGCCTATTCTCACTTTTAGGTGGCGATATATAAGACACAGGCAGCATTATCTCAGTAAATGTAAACAAACTTGTTTGTCTTAGCGATTAGCTGAACAAGAAGTAGGACTGACTGGACTCTAAAGTTTTACATTGTTTTCTTTTGAGTCCACTTACATAACAAAAATATCTACATATACAAATTGCACTTTAATGATAAAGAGATTGCACTGCAGTACTTTTATATTTTACAGTGTAAATATTTATAATAAAACTATATATAGTGAGCACTGTACACTTCGTATTCTGTGTTGTAATTGAAATCAATATATTGAAAATGTAGAAAAACAAAAATAAATTTAAATTGGTATTCTATTGTTTAACGATGTGATTAAGAGATTAATCGTGATTTTTTTAAAGTTAATTGTGTAAGTTAACTGCGATTAATTGACAGCCCTAGATTTGAATTTTTCTGTCACATGCAGGACAAGCTGGAATATCTGTGTCTATTGGGTTTCCAGGAAACCCAAAGCCCACCATGCTAACATCCCCAGCCTAAGGAGGTTGCACAGGGCCTCAGAAACCCACTAGTGCAGGGGACAACTAATAAAGAACAGGGACAGGAGTGCGGTCAAAGGGTCATAAGAAGGAGCCTGACGGGGACACTGAGCAGAGAAGCCCGGACAGCCCCACTGCTCCTCGAAGGCGTCAAGGGAGCCAGCGGATGCCGCCCAGAGGAACTCTGCCCGGAGACGTGAACGGACTAAGGATCAGAAACAAGCCCGCAGTCGCAGGAGCCTGGGAATTGTGCTGTGAAATGGTTTCCTGTTCTGACATGTCCCCAATTGCCCTTTTGCCCCTAACAGGATGCAGCGCAACATCCATGTTTTGCTCCAGCTCATTCCGTCCTCCCAGGGGCAGGGGAAGGGAAATGGCTGCAGTGGAGCCAGTTGAGGGAGGGATGATCAGGGAGTTGCTGGCGGGTTCCCTTGGCGGGGAGAAAGGGCAGTAAATACATAGGGGGTGGGAACTTCCAGGAAGGTTGGTCTGGGTGGGAGAGGGCAGAAATCCCAGGGTGGGGACAGGGTGTGACACACCTGCTGGGATTTGTTTACTGTGAGGCTCCAGCATTTCTCAAATGTGGCCACCAGGGGCTTTTATTGTGGCCACAGCCTCCTGGGCTGTAATTGAGGAAGTCAGGGGCAGCAAAGCAGCGGCTCTTCCCCCCGACTGCCTGCAGGGGCTGGTCCCTACCCCCTTCCGGAGTCATAAACACTGCAGGAGCCGGCAACCAGTGGGAGTTCCCCTCCTCCCCATGTGCGGTGGGGCTCAGGCTTCAGGCTTCTGCTCTGGGATGGTGGGCGGCAGGCTCAGTCAAGATACATGGAACGTAGGCTGGGTGGGGAGAAGTCTGTGTAACTCATCCAGTTATTGATATACATGTGACCTCAAATAGCCAATATGTGTCCCCCAACCAGCCATCTCCCAAACAGACCCTCAGTCCGGAAAGCATTCATCCCTCATGTTGTTGAAAGACTCACAGCAAACAGAAGAATCCCAGCTTTCAAAACAATCCTCCAGCAAAACAAAGAAACTCACAACTGTAGACTCAGAAAACGCTACTAAGACATTTTTAACAATATGTTATTCTGAAGAAACCAAAATGCTAAAGAGGCCTGATTTTTCAACTACTTTAAAGAAATCTTCTCAAATCAGCATCTTTAGAGAGTAAAACTATTTCTGCTTTTCTAACCCAGACAATTCTCCCAGAAGGAGAAGCACTGGTCCTGGAGACACTGCAATACCAGGTCAATGCATGGGGTGGACAGAGCAAGCTCCTATTCCATCTCCTTGTTTCAAAATCAATTTAATATACAGTTCTCAAATATCAGAGGTAGCCGTGTTAGTCTGGTTCTGTGGAAACAGCAAAGAATCCTGTGGCACCTTATAGACTAACAGATGTTTTGCAGCATGAGCTTTCGTGGGTGCTTGCATCCGAAAGTGGGTATTCACCCACGGCTCATGCTGCAAAACGCCTGTTGGTCTATAAAAATGCCACAAGTCTTTGCTAATTTCTCAAATAAGAACTTATCAGATATTAAACTGATGAGAACTGACACTGCGCTTTTGATCTGGCTCAAGGGCAGAGAAGCAATGCTGAGGTTTCGGATGCTAGGCAGCTGCTCTCCCCTGCTTTCACTTCAGCACGAGGCTCCCAGACACGCACAAACACCATTCGACACTTGATAACTAGGTAACGCTAAGTGATGATCACTTCCCCGAAATGACTCCACTGGAAGAATTCAAAGCACGAGCCCTTAACACACAATTCTGTTCAAGACAGAAGTCTTTCACCCTCCTTCCTCTTGCTGGTTTCCCTGTACATGCCTAATTTGCATAAACCCACCCACTGACCTGTGTAGACAACAATCTCTCACTGCTAACTCTTACAGCAAAACAGGCCAAAGAAAGCCTATGCAAGTGCTATACCGCAGCCCCAATGCTCTTTCCTGCTCCTTCTCAAACATGCAGTTATCAGGCAGACGCCCGATAGTTTTGCTCCATACCAGTCCAGTTCCTTGTCTAACCACTGCACACACATGGTATAACCTACCTGAGGCTGATTCCTGACTTTGCTCTCAATACAGGAAAACGAGAATTGAGAGAGAAGCTGTGCAGGAAGTCTTCCTCAACCACTCCACTCCCCAAGGGCCTTTCAGGCTCTTCTGTGGACTTCAGGTTCCATTTGATTGCCAAGGTTTATAGTCTTATTAATTAGCCATCTCCTAATGCAGGGATGCTACATGACAGACTAAAGATCGATTTTGCAAAGAGCTGAGAAACAGAACTAAAGCTGGGCCTGAAGTGTTACATTTACATTAGCATCAGGTTCTGACTGTGCCCTAGCAAGTTCAATGCTTCCGAAAGAAATCAGAAAATAAAGAGCCCGTCAGGTCCCTCTGCTAGCACCCAGATCTAGTCAGTCTGCAGGGAAATAAGGAAAAAGCGATGAATAAAGAGAGTCAAGGAAATAACAAGGAAATGAAGAGGGTTTTCTGTCAATTTACCATCTTCTCAGCTACCAAGCAAAGTTAAAGACCTAAAGTCAACCTATCGGCATAAGTACAGGTGGTTGAATGGAGATTAAAAGGAGCTGCTGTGGCAAGTGTTGAGGAGCCTGTAAGCAGCATGCAGATCGTTTAAAAATGCTGCAATTACAGGCTGCGACAAAGTTCCTCCTCTACCTTGGTGGGTCCTCGCTTATTTGCAGTTTGCTCACCTCAGTGGTCTTCCCCTCTGGTGGAACCCACAGTCTGCAGGTCAGCTCCTCCTGTGTCTGATCAGGAGTTGGGAGGTTTAGAGGGAACCCAGGCCTGCCCTCTACTCGGGTTTCAGCCCAGGGCCTGGATTGCAGCTGTCTATAGTGCCTCCTGCTTAACAGCTGCATGACGGCTGCAGCTCCTGGGCTGCTTCCCCATGGCCTCCTCAAACACCCTTCTTTATCCTCACCACAGGACCTTCCTCCTGGTGTCCTGATAACACTTAGCACCTCCTCAGTCCTCCAGCGGCCCAGCGCAGCCTCAGCCCTCTCCCTCTCCCTCTCCCTCAGCCTCTCCTCTCCCTCTCCCTCTCAGCTCCTGGGGCCTCTGCTCCCAGCTCCTCACTGCAGCACACCACAAACTAGAAGTGAGCTCCTTTTTGAACCCAGGTGCCTGGGCCCAGTAGCTCTGCCTTGATTGGCTGCAGGTGTCTAATCCTCCTGTCAGAGAGTGCGGAAAGCCCAGGACAGGTGCAAAGGATTTTGGTCCTAGGTGAAACTTCCACGCTTGCACCCTCCCACCCAGCTAACCGCGTCTGTCCGTTTCCCCACCCCCAGCTAACTCAGCCCCCACCAGAGCCCCCTGCAGCAACTTCTCCTCCATCTCGTGGCAGCTAACCCTGCCTGGGGAGACCTCCTGCCGGACATATGGTGGCAAGTTTGTAGACATTTGGTGGTGCCCCAGGGCCACGCCCCAACTCTGCCCCCTCCAACTCTGTTTCCCACCTGCCTAATGCTCTGGGAGGGCTCAGGAGAAAGGGAGGTCTGAAGTGCAGATCTGGGCTGGGGATTAGGGTGCAGGAGGAGTGCAGGCTTTAGGATGGAGTTTGGGTGCTGGGATTGCAGGCTCTGGGCTGGGGCAGGGGTGGGTGTGCAGGAGAGGGAGTGAAGGGTGCAGGCTTTGGGACGGAGTTTGGGAGTTGGGAAGGGAGTATGTGGGAAGGGGAGGGGTGCACACTTGTGGGGAGGTTTGGGGATAGGAGGGAATACAGGGGTGAGGGCTGTGGGGCTGAGGATGGGGATTCATGATGGGAGGACTCAGGGCTGGGGGCAGAGGATTAGGGGGCAGGGGATGAGGGGGTTCATCCTGCAGGGGAGAAGCTCAGGGATGGGGCCAGAGGATTAGGGTGCAGGGGATGGGGGCTCTGGCTGGGGCTGAGGATTAGGGTGCAAGGGTGAGGGCTCTGGCTGGGAGGAGCTGAGGATTGGTCTGCGGGGGGATGAGGGGTTCATGCTGTGCAGGGAGGGCTCAGGGCTGGGGCAGGAGGATTAGAGGTGCAAGGGGATGAGGGGTTCATGCTGCCTGGGAGGTGCTCAGGGCTGGGCTGAGATTAGGGTGCAGGGGAGTGGGGGGTTCATGCTGTGCAGGGGAGCTCAGGGCTGGGCTGAGGATTAGGGTGCAGGGGATGAGGGCTCTGGCTGGGGATGAGGAGTTTGGGGCATTGGGAGGCTCAGGGCCGGGAGAGACCAGCTCCAAATATTGCTGGAGCAGGGCCCCCAGCCCTGAATATTCCTGGAGCCTGGGCACATGCACACAGATATAACCTGCCGCCCCTGCCTGCGGAAGCTAAAGCCTGCCACTGAGCCACGCCCCAGCTCACCTCGGCTCCACCCACCTCCACTGGGCAGCACCCGGCATACGCTCTGAATTCTCCTCCCGCCCAGGCTTGCGATACCCGTCTGGAGGAGACTTAGAGAGCTGGGCTGCTGTTAACTCAGCGGAGGGGCAGAGTGGAGGTGAGGCTGGGGCGAGGCGGTTCCCCTGTGCGCCCCCAATCCCCCGTTACTGGGACAGCCCTCCCCACGCACCCCTCAGCTCATCTCTGCTCACCTCCTCGCCTGACCAGGGCTGTGGAAACACCACCAGCCACTAGGTGGCCGCCTAGTTTGCCCAAATAGGTTGCACGGGACCTGAGTGTTCACAAGCATTGTGAGAAAGCGATGCAATTTCCCGCTCACACTGCACAGAGGGTAGCACAGCTCGGGGTTCTCTGGAATCAGCACAATAATGCCAGCTTTGTTCCCCCAGCACCTGGAGCTTTTCACAGTGAGACCCCATGGGAGTGCTGCAGCCCCGCCGCAGCCCTCGATCCCACACCTCTGCTTCTCTACAGGGAACTTGTTGTATGCCACGAGGGATGCAGGGACACTGTGCAGAGAGACCCAGGCCCACACCCCAAGCACTGCAGCTCCAGTGCTGTATTCAGGATTCATTTCTGCTCTCACCATAAAACTGCTCCCAGGCTTCTCTGTCTACCACTAATATTTATTCATCAAGGCTCCCCCTGCACCTGTTAGTATCTGTCCTTGGCTCTCATGGCCTGCCCCAGGAGGCTGGCGCTTTACTTCCCTGCTCTAGGAGGAGCCAGGCAGGCACTGAGCACTGAGACCAGGTGACCCTAGGCCAGTGGTGCCAGAACAAAGTGTGTATAGTGGGGAGGCTGGGCCACCGCAACCAACTAACCCCTGGGTGTGATGGAAACCCGTCAAGCCAGGGGCTGCTGCAACCCAGTTCCAGTCCACTCCTGCCCAGAGGCAGCTCCCCCAGCCAGACACACACACACAGCCCCTGGCACCCGCCCACCCCCAGAGTCTCCTCATGGCCTGGGAGCCCCCACGGCTGAGTGGGGCAGAGACCCCCAGCAGAAATTACCCTGGGACCAGCATGATCTGCCTCCGCCCCACTGCCCTGCTCTGCATGTATTCAGGTAAGTCAGTTTCCCTGTCCCCAACATGTGTCCTGCCCATGTGTCTCTTCTCACTCCCCAGTTCCTTCAGACCGCCCCATTTCCCCCTGCACCCGGGCTGGGTACTCTGCCAACCCCCTTCTCCCCTCCTGCCCCCAATATCTCCCTGCCCCTACTGGGTCTATAGGGGCTGGATCCCTCCCCTCCACTTTCTCCCCTCATTTCCTGCCTCTGAGGGTCTATGGAGATAGGTGTCTCCTCTGCCATCCCCTCTCCTGGCCAGCCCCATATCCCCGCTGCCTCCCTGGGGCTCTGCAGGGCTGGGTCTCTCTCACTCCCCTCCATCCCCTCCCCTGCCCCAATATCCTCTGGGGCTCTGTGGGGCCTGGGGTCTCTCTCCCTGCCCCTGTGCTCCCCACTGCACGATGTCCTGGGAGTGACTCACATTCCTGGACCAACATTTTCACACACCACCCCACCGACATGTGCTCCCTCCACCCCACCCCCATATCCCCTGCTTTTTTGAGGCTGGGTCTCTGCCAATCCCCCTTCTCCCCTCACTGACCCCAAGATCCCTGTCACACTGCCAGGTCTATGGGGCCTGGGTCTCTCCCCTCCCCCTTCTCCCCATCCACAACCATCCCAGTATCCCCAATGGCTCCCTGCCCCAGTCTGTCTATGGGGACTGGGTCTCTCCTGAAGCCCGCCCCCAGCGCGAGCTACGGAACAATCCCCGCCGGCGGCTGTGACGTGCGCTGACGTATTTCCTCCCCGCAGGCAACGCTCATTCACCTGGAGACCAAAACGACAGAAGGTGTCACGTGTCCATGGGCGGGGCTGCTGCAGATGAGCAGCGGCTGGCGGCAGGACGGAGAGCAGCGAGATGAACCGAAGGAGCCCGGCGGAGAGAATTCTCTGCGTGTGGGCCAGAGATCCGGTGCGGGGAGTTCGTGCTGTGGAGTGCCTGCGCCGAGTCACTTTACGGCGGTGATTTGCTGCACTGAAAGCTACACGTATGTGTACCAAGGCGTGTGAATGGGGTGCCAGTGCCTGGCAGAGGAACAGCTCATGGTGAAGTAAATAGAAGAAGCGAGTGGGAGCAGCAGCTCCTGTCCCTAACCCAGGGGGGCTGGGTGCGGTTTCTGTCACCCAACCATGATTGGAGCGTTTTGTAGGTGTAACTGGTGCCCTTCCTTCTCTGCAGTGGGCGGAGCTTCTACTGTCTGCAGAGGGTGTGGGGGTGTTCCATGATGCTCACAGCCCATGGGGAGGTTTTGAATCATGTTTCAGAGTGGGAGGCAATTTCCCCGGCTCCACTCACTCTCCACTGAGGGCTGGGCTGGGGATCTCTAGGGAGAGGAGCCCAGGAAAAAAAGTCTCCCCTATGGAACCCAGGGTCCTGGCTCCCAGTCCCCTGCTCTAGACCCCCTCCACTCCCAGTGCCAGCTGATAGAACCCAGGGTCCTAAGGTACTGCAGCCCCCCTCCTGCTCAGACCACTGGACCCTACTCCCTCCCAGGGTGGTGCAGGGGGTCACTGGGTCTGTGTCCCAGCTCTGCCTACAGGGCCTTGACTGATTTTCCCCAAAGTGCTTCCTTCTGAATCCAGCACATCTGCTTCCCCCGCCCGGTCCTGCCCCACCCCCGTGTGTGACACCAACACTAATGCTGGGTCGTGATACAGGAAGTGTCAAAGCTGGCCCAGGGAGACGTGTGTGTCCCTGCTGCCCCCTGCTGGTGGGAGGCTGAGCCCGCTCTGTGTGTGTGTATGTGGTGGTGGCTTTGCAGAATTTTGTATCCTGCAGCAAGTGACACACACACACATATTAACCTTTAAAGACACTCCACACAATCCCAGAACACTCACACACAACACACCCAGAGAGGGCATGCTACTGGCCCCAACCCCCAAACTGAGAGAAACTTAATCACACCTCCCAGCCACACACACAGAATATTCCACAATCATATCATGAGACACAACTGCACGCATAGTTCACTCCTCACTGCTCCCCAACACAAGGACCTCCTGCCCCCTTGGCCACCCTGCGCCGAGGCCTGTGGAACTCACTGCCCACTGGACAGCTCACCCATGAGAATGGACCTTTCCAGAGACCAATGAACATCGCCGTGGCAACAGAGGGAGCTGGGCTGGGCTCCCAGAGGTCTGAACCCTGGAGGCTGAGGACTAGTTTCCTGACCTAGAAGGGTCCCCTGCATCCAGCCGGGGGCAGCATGACCCTGCCACAGACCCACAGAGAGCGCGCTTTCTTGAAGTGGGTCTCCCCAGGTCATCCCCACCCCTGCCCCGGGGTGGGTAACAAAGGCAGCACAGGACTCTGGGCTGTGTCACAACTCAGGACCCAGCCCCTCGCTCCCACCTGCGCTGGTGAGTTGGAGGTAACTGCAGAGGATTGCAGAGAGTCAGAGCCAGGAGAGAGACCCAGGAGTCCTGGCTCCCCCCGCACACGCTCTAGCCACTGGACCCCCTCCCCTCCCAGGGCTGGAGATAGAACACAGGAATTCTGACCAGCAAGCCCCGCTCTGACCACCAGTTCCCACTCCCCTTTTAGATTTTAGTCCCGCTGCCTCTTCTATCACCCACCCACCTGTCCATCCCTTTGCAGGTTTTAGGGGTCTGTCACCCCTGCTCTGCACTCCTGGTACAGCCAAGGCTTCCCCTCCCCCCAAGCATGCACATCCCCACCTCCCCTGGTGCTGGATGGTCTGGCGGCCTGTCCTCTCGGGCGGCATGCAGTGTGGCAGGATTGTGCAATGGCCCAACAAGGCAACGCTGGAAACGGACACCACATGCTGCCGCCTCACCTGGGCTGCTCTCCAGGTGTCAGACCCAGTGCACACCTTGCTCACTGCCCCACTGGGGTAGACTGCAGCCCACGCCACACTCCATAGAGGGAAGGTCAGGCCAGCCAAACCCCTTGTAAGATGGAAATCACCGAGTCGACGGTATGGGGCTGTGACATATAGAGAAACAGTTGTTGCATAGAAGAAAGAGGCAGCAGAGCACACGCACACACACACACTTGCAAACATGCAAACACATGCATGAATCAGCCACACACACACACACATTTGCTAATATACACAAGCACCACGCTGATCAGCCAACATCAACACAACTGCTAACAGATGCAAACATGCACAAATCCAGCCCACACTTTAAGACACACACACTTGCACAGCCTAGACACAACCCCCAGAGCTGTATGCTTACCCCCCACAAAGGCCTTACAGAAAACCACACATATACAAATACATGCGAAATCAGTCACACACACACACACACACACACACACACACTCCACATCCCCATTCTGTACACACACACAGGGTCACTGCAACACTGAATACTTCTGATTGGATAGGGGCCCAGCCTCATAGCTGTTCCCTGCCCCAGGCTCTCAGGAGTGGATTGGGAGCACAGGGGCTAATCAGTGCTAGCCAGAGGCAGGGTTAGAGGTGGAGATGAGGCCATGGTTTGTGCACCACTCAGTTCTGGCACAGTCTCCTTTTTAGGTTGCATTTTGCCAGTAGTTTCACCTCATCACCACTTCCTGTAGCCCCCTCCTGCTGTGCAAGATGGTTTTGGGGATGGGAGAACCCAGAGTCCTGGCTCCCAGCCCTGTGCTAAGCTGCCGAGACTCCTCTGCCCCAGTGCTGGGACTGGAACCTAGGAGTCCTGACACCCATCTTCATTCCTCTTCACTAGACCCCATCCCCACTTTTGAGAGCAGGACTCCGGGGTTCTGGCCCCAGCTCTGGGAGCAGAGTGGGGTCTAGTGGAGTTAAACAGGAAGAAACCAGGAGTCCTGCTGGTTTTGCTCTCAGTGCTGCCGTGCTGACTGCTAGGTCTGTTTCTCCTCCCACTTTTTGGGTATGGGAGCCTGTAAAACTCTAGGGCTGCATGTATCTTGCTGTGTCTGGGCAGCGCCTGTTGGCTGGGACATGATTCTGCCTTGTCAGCGGCAGCGCAGAAAGCCCTAGTGCCAAAGAAGATGGGGCGGGGCGGGGCAGGGAAGCTTTGCAGCTCAGGTCCACCAATAGGAAACCAGCCCAGTGAGCTGCCAAATTTGCACTGCTGTGGTTCCCTCCTCCTCCAAAATTTTAACAACGGTTCCCTCCTTCCCCTCCGTAGAAGTCGTACCATCAACCCCTCATGTTCCTTAACACATACACTACGAGACCCTGACCCATCCCCTTCCCTGTCCCCTGACTGCCCCTTGCCGCCCCACCCAACCCTTCCTCTCATTCCCAATGGCCCCCAGAACTCCTACCCCATACAACTACCCTTCTCTCTGTCCCTGAGTGCCCCCACCACCTCATCCAACCCTGCTCTTTCCTGACTGCTCCCGGGACCCTTGCCCCATTCAATCCCCCTGTTCCCTGCCCTCTGACCGCCCTGACCCCTATCCACCCCACAACCCACCCCTCCCTGCCCCCTTACCACACTGCCTGGGGACCGGGTCCACTCTGCCACGACCACGACCGGCGCCGCAGGGCCCGACTCCCGGCCGCCCGACTCGCCGAGCCGCTCGGCCCAACTCCCGGCCGGGCCGGCACCGGGGCCCGGCCGCCGGCCCGACTCCCGGCCGGCACTGGCCCGGCCGCTCGGCGGCAGCCGGGGCCCAACTCCCGGCCGGCGCTGGGCTGGAGGGAGCCGCGGTCTGGGACCGGGAGCTGCTGAGCCAGCCACACCTCCTCCTCCGCACCCCAACCTGCTGGCTGCCTCCATGCTGCTTGTTCAGGCTTCCCGCGAACATCTGATTCGCGGGAAGCAGGGGAGGGGAGGAGAAGGGGCGGAGCAGGAGAGGAGTGGGCAGGAACTTTTGTTAAATTTAGCAGCCCTTAACAAGCGGTTCTAAAATGGCTGCTAAAATTTAACAACGGGTTCCCGCGAACCTGTGCGAACCTGCTGCAGCTCACCCCTGAACCAGCCCCAGCAGTTTGTGACTTCACTTCCCAAAATTAGATATATATACACACACACACACACACACACACACACACACACACAGAGCCCTGATCAAACAGCCACCTTTGCCAGTGCACCACCTCACCACTACCAGGGAGGTCTAGGCGGGAAGCTCCATCTGGGAGAGGTGATGGACGGCACCATCAAGGCAGGTTCTGGAGATGGTCCTCCAGGTACGGGCGTCTCGGCTCCAACTGGCACTGGGCTCACGCTGGGCTGTGTTCAGTTCCTCTCTGGTGTGCGCCTGGCTCCACAAACGCCCGCCCCCTGCTCTTTCCTTCTGGTACAAAAAATATCCTCGTCCTTCGCCCCAGAGAGACACACCCACGGTGCTGCTCAGCACACGGCTTCCCCCCACCTTCCCCCATTCCCAGGAGCGTGCAGGAAGGGGGTCAGGATTGGGGAGAGCCCGTGTCCCGAGGGGAGGGTATGGGGGGGCTTGTCCCCTCCTCGCAGCATGGAAGTGCCAGTAGACACCTATGGATGGTCAACCCAAGCAGGGCCAGGACGGAAATGGGAGGACTGTGCCCCCAACATGGAGAATCGGGTGCAACCTTACTTAACGGGTCAGTCTGTCCTTTCTCTGACTCTCCCATTCCAGCTTCAGCTAGCGCTTGTGGTTCATTCGTTCTTTTTCATTCCTTTCCTTCTCTAGCTTGTATGTTCTTGCTTTCTTTTTCCCCCTCTACCTTTCATGCTGTTCCTTTCTTTCCTTCTTTTTCTAATTTTTTTTCTCTCCCTTTATTTCTTTCTCTGCCTTTCACGTTCTTTCTCTCTCTCTCTCTCTGGTTATTTTTTTCACTCGCTCTTTTTCCTCTCTCCTTCCAAGCCAAGTGTGTTCTCCTCGCACACAGATTTTGACAGGTTTTCCTCCTGATCAGCAAGTGGATTAAGCACGTCTTCAGTGGGGGTTTGTCATGCCAGGGAGCAGGCTGGCTGGGTGTCTTTGTGGCCGTCTGGTGGCCACACATACGCATGGTCCTCTCCTCCTCTGGCCCTGCCCTCAGTTGCTCTGTAGCTTTTAAGCCTTCACTTGGAGCTGTCAGCACCAGCCGCCTCTGCTCTAGGTGCCCAGAGGAGGAGAGGTGTTGCTGGGTCACTTTTACAGATGGCCCCTTCCCTGGTACTGCCCTTGCTCAGCTGCGCAGAGGAGCTTCCATCCCCAATCCCTGCCTGTCACTGCCCAGCAGCCCTCTGGCACCATTCCTGAGGGTCACCCTGCCTCACTCTCTTCCTGCCATGTTGGGAAAGACAGCTCCCATCTCTTCTTGTTAAAGGTCAGGTGGGCCAACTAGGGGCAGAAGCCCCTTCTATGTTTTCCTACTGCAGAGCCCAAGCTCAGGAACTCACCTTGGGTGCAGGGCACTGCTGTGCTCCCAGAAAACAAGCCACCACTGCACAAAGACCAAAGAAAGGGCCTGCCAAAGCCTGGGATTGAACCAGGGACCTTTACATCTTCAGTCTAACGCTTGCCCAACTGAGCTACTTCAGCAGCTTCATGGAAGCATTTTGGCCTGTTGCTTCTCTGTCTGGGATGTTTTTGTCAGCAGTTGCACACAAAAAGGACAGGAAAACGAACGGCTGCTCCACACCCTCACCGGAGGAACCCGACGCCCTTAGCTGTGAGGAGTAAGAAGTGGCTGTTGGCTGACAGGGCCTGTCCCCGAGCAGCTGGAACAGCAGCTGCCGCCTCCCCCTCGGCTCCAGGCTGTGGGAAATGCTCATTGCCTGGCTGCATGGGCGGCTGCTGCTCCGTGCTCTGGAGAGCGTCTGTATTGCTCTGTCAACCCCCCGTCTTCACTGAGCCGGTCTGGTAAGGTCCCAAGTGCCCCCTCCGGCCTGGCAGCTGAGAGTCTGTGCAGACATCAGCCCCCCTGCCAGCCCCACAGGCAGCAGCAGCGCCAGCCCCCCAGCACCACAGGGGCACTCAATGCACTTCCTGTGGGGAAATGGCTCCTTGGCATCCAGCTGCTAGAGTGAGAGCCAGGAGAGAGCAGTGTCTGGCTCACCCTGGGGGAGAGAAGAGACCTGGTGAGTGCGGATCTCCTCAGCCTCCCGCAAGGCTGGTCACTTCTATTGTCACTGTGAGAGTCGGTGCTTCCCTTCACAGCCGGCCCTAGAGGGGTCTGTGACAAAGCCCCCCCTTTTCTCCCCAGGCCCTTCCCCCACTCCACCCCTTCCCCCAAGCCCCCACCCCTGTCCCATCTCTTCCAGTCCTGCACCTTCCTGCCCCATTCCTCTCCCTCCCC